>NC_142936.1:21046095-21068595 GCF_046866305.1 Octopus bimaculoides | reverse complement strand
AGTCAAAATATTATCGTTGCATCAATGAATTACAGAGTAGGGCCCTTTGGTTTCCTTTCCTTAAATGACGAGCGTGCTCCAGGCAATATGGGACTCCTTGATCAAAACCTCGCTATAAAGTGGATTCGCGATAATATTGCATCATTCGGAGGAGACCCTGATAAACTAACACTGTTTGGACAAAGTGCTGGTGCAGCATCTGTTGGTTTTCATGTTGTTTCCCCACTTTCTCGGAAGCTTTTCAGGAATGCTATTATGATGAGTGGGTCACCTTCCTCCCCCTGGGCAATTAAATCAATAGAGAGAAACATTCATAGAGCAAAGGCAATGGCTTCTATTGTTAAATGTCCAATAAATAACACTAAAGCGATGATAGATTGCTTTTTAGAAGCTGATGCTAACACTCTAGCTCTAGCACAATTTGCCTATTTAGATGACTTCATGAAAATTACTTTCACCCCTGTTGTCGACCATTATTTCTTACCAGGAAAACCAAGCGAAATACTGAACGATGAAACTGTGAAAAAAGATGTGCTAACAGGGTTTGTTGAAAACGAAGGAAGTCTCTTTCTTCTGATGGCATTCCCCAATGAATTCCCCTTTAATGGGACTGTGCCGATAGGAACAGATACTGCACATGCATCAATAAAAAAGATTACTCGGCCAATATCTCTAAATCCTCTGCAAATGGATGTTATCACATATCTTTATGGTTCTCGTGTCTTCTCCTTTCCTGAGACTGAAAAATACAGATACATATTAGAACAAGTAGGTGGAGATACATCATTTAAATGCCCTGCTATCAAATTGGCTGAGCAATTCAGCACCCATTCAAATGTCTACATGTATTCTTTCGAGTTTCAATCGCGATTAAATCCCTGGCCAAAATGGTTGGGTGTCATGCATGGGTATGATGTTATATTTGCGTTTGGGCTCCCGTTATTCGGAAATAAGTTTACAGAGGAAGATAAATTAGTAGCAGAAAGACTGACAAGTTTTTTTGCTAACTTTTCTAAATCAGGGTGAGTTTTTATCTATCTATTTATTTTCTATGTTATTTGCTTGTGTGTGTTGATGTGTCTTTCTTATTTTATTTGATTCTGTCATTAGACTGAGGTCATGCTGGGCCAACACCTTGAAGAACTTTACTCGAGCAAATCGACTTTGGCAAAACGATGAAATGCAGTAAGATGAGTCTTACAAACGGAGACCATACCCACTCAGTTGCCAATAATTTCTATATGTGACACAGTATCAGCACGTAACTGTGCACAAATGGTAACGGCATATTGAACCCACCTTGCAGACGGTGTTGACAGCAGATGGGTGAATTGATCAGCAAAAAGGTAGATGCTTCACTTTGGTCGGACGAGGATTGTGATAAAACTATGGGCAGGCGGTAAACAATGACGGAGGTGACAAAGACATTCATCAATTCTGCTCGACCTTTCAGAGAAAACTCCCCCTCAGTCCATTTCAAACGGAGGCTTGCTACTCTGTTCGAAATTTAATTATTACTATGTCTGCGTAACTTAGTGTTTCGGCAAAAAGAGACCGACAGAATAAGCACCAGGTTTAAAGAAAAAATAATAAGTACGGGGGTCGATCCGTGCGACTGAAATTCTTCAAGGTGCTGTTCCATCCCGACTGCAATCTAATCACTGAAGCAAACAAACAAATAAATAGATAAATAAATAAATAAATAAATAAAAAGATAAAACTGAATAAGTCCAATTTTTCTTCTTGGGTTTACCAAAAAGAATGTATGAGGAGTGGCTATTTAGGATGTTCTTTGTCATATAGAATCTATATGTGTGTGTATGCATTTAGGTGTAGTGAATTTTCTTTGATGACAGACTTTTTTGGTTAGCTCTTGACATTTTTTCAACTACTTTATATATTAGTAAATAAAATCTATACATCACTACAAAGTCTACACTCACGCACATACACACACACATGCACACATAAACTCACACACGCACACACGCGCACGCACACACGCGCACGCACACACGCGCCCGCACACACACACATGAACACATACTTATCGTCTTATTCTGACACAGACACAATCCATTCATTGTAAATGGAAGTTATTGTAGGCTAAATCGATTTCAGTAATTAGTACTACTATGTTTTGTTTATCCAAAAAGACTGAAAGTCAAAGTTGACTTCGGTGAGAATTTGAACACAGATATAAGGAGCAGTAAAGACGTCTTGTCCGACGTTCTAACGAATCTGTCAATTCATCTCCAATCACTTGCATAAAATATTTCCTATCATGTTTCCTACCATAGACACAAAGCCTCACTTACCTAAAATTTTAATTTGTTTCTGCTTCATTATTTTCCAGTAATCCTAGCAATGGAGATTGTTCTGATTGTTCCAGTGATCCATGGCCAAAGTTCACACCCAAAACCCCAAAATACATTGTGATTGACGGCAAAGCAAAGCCTGAGACGAAGAAGAATTACATGAAAAACATATGCGGTTTTTGGGGAGACGTTCTCCCAGAATTAAACACATCCTTTTGTCCGGGTAACTTTATATATATTTCGTTCTCTCATTTTCTCTACTGACCGTTGTCATATATTCACTAATAGACTTACACACTCATACATTTGCATAGACTTACACACTCATACATTTGCATGCTTATATATATATATATATATATATATGTATATATATATATATATATATATATATATATATATATATATATATATATATATATATGTATATATATATATATATATATATATATATATATATATATATATATATATATATATATATATATATATATATTAATAAATTATAGGGTAGCAAAGAAAATTTTAGAAATTTTTTTTTTTTTTTTAGAAATTTTATTTACCACCAGTGGTCTAGCGAGAGTAAAAACAGTCAATAGACTATGTATTATTCATTTAAAATGCATTTTAAATGAATAATATATATATATATATATATATATATATATATATATATATATATATATATATATATATATATATATATATATATATATATGTATATATATATATATATATATATATGTATATATATATATATATATATATATATATATACATAGGCGCAGGAGTGGCTGTATGGTAAGTAGGTTGCTTACCAACCACATGGTTCCGGGTTCAGTCCTACTGCGTCGCACTTTGGGCAAGTGTCTTCTACTATAGCCTCGGGCCGACCAAAGCCTTGTGAGTGGATTTGGTAGACGGAAACTGAAAGAAGCCCGTCGTATATATGTATATATATATATATGTATGTGTGTTTGTGTGTCTGTATTTGTCCCCCCACCATCGCTTGACAACCGATACTGGTGTGTTTACGTCCCCGTAACTTAGCGGTTTGGCAAAAAGAGACCGATAGAATAAGTACTAGGCTTACAAAGAATAAGTCCTGGGGTTGATTTCCTCGACTAAAGGCGGTGCTCCAGCATGGCCGCAGTCAAATGACTGAAACAAGTAAAAGCGTAAAAGAGTATATATATATATATACATGTGTGTGTGTGTCTGTGAGTGCGTGTGTGTGTGTCTGTGTGTGTGTGTGTGTGTGTGTATGTACATAATATATGTGTGTGTGTATGTATGAGTGTATGCACTGTCTGTGCAAGACCGTGCCTCAGTAAAGCTGGGCTTATGAGTCATCTTCGTAGTCATAAAGCAAGACCGATGGTTGACTACCAGGCCGCTGGTGATGATGCTACACACCATACTAATCATGTCTGTCGGGCATGTGGAAGGGAGTGTGATTCAGCAGGAGGACTTAAACGACACGCAAAGGTACATGGAGCCCAATTACAACAACAGCTAGTTATTGCCAGTAAAGGTTTTGGATGCCAACTCTGTGCAAGACATTGTAGATCTTTGGCTGGGCTAAAAAGTCACATTCGATCACAGCACCGTTAAGTTAAGCTTCGTGCAATGGCCATACTCGATAACGAGGGGGCAGCCATCATCATCATGTATGTATGTATTCCTTTATTCCTTTAGTTGTTTCAGTCATTTGCCTGCGGCTAGAGATTTGCAATGTAAAATTTTACTCTACAAGATCCCGTTGAATGAACAGCACATGGACAAGAAGCCTCTATACCATTCTACACAGCACTTTCCTTGGATAATGGAACTGTGACATATCCAACATATATTTCACTTTATACTTCCTTTATATTCATATTTCCATCTACGCTTCCTATATTTCTCCCTTTCCAAAATAACTTATTATATTGAATTCTACTATTTCTTTCTATTTAACCCTCTCATGTCTTCTCTGATGATGGAATATCGTTTATATCCCTGAAACAGCTGAAAAACTAACTTTCTCTTTGCAAATGTCGTAGAAATTTCACTTTGCCTTGGCTTTGTTATCTCATTTTATTCAACATATACACGCTCACACAGGATACTATTACCATCGAACCGGGAGTCTAACAGTGGTCCTTCCGTAACACATATATAGCTTTGCCTGCCTTTTGGGTCCTTTGGATACCAAAATCTCTCATGTATATATATATATATATATATATATATATATATATATGTGTGTGTGTGCGTGTGTGTGTGTGTTTTCTGTAAATTTCATCTATAAATATATGCATGTATGTATATATATATATATATATATATATATATATATATATATATATATATATATATATACAGAGCAAAATAATTCAGGAGAAAATATTTGCGAAGATATCATTGACTGTATTATTATCTAGTGTAACAATTTAAAAATGATAATACCAGAATCAATAATATAGGCGATTGCAGGTCCCAAGAAAGCATGAAAGATTTAAATAACTGAAGGATTGAAATTAATCAAAGGACATAACAAGTGTGTCTATCTGCTGGAAATAATAGTCAAAGCTCTTATTTAAATCGCCAAAATACACCGCTAATAACTACAGAAATATATATATACAGGGTATCCCAAAAGTCACTGGGCTCTGAAACTTTTGAGGGTGTTATTGTGCAAGTTTTGGAAAGAGCACGGGCGTGAGAAGCCGAAAATGACTTCCATTTAAGCGATGTAATTTTTCATATGTGACGTAGTGGTGTTGCAAAATTTGACTTTTGCATATTAATGTCCATTATGCCGTTTATGTTGTATCAAAATTTTATGCATCTATTTGTAACATTAAGGAAGTTATTAGAAATTGAAACCCATCAGTTACTTCTAGGACACCCTGTATATATATATATATATATATATATATATATATATATATATATATATATATATATATATACATATACAGTAGTTCCCGGCCTGAAAGGTTCTAGTAAAAGACACTGAACCCGGAATTATACTTATCTTTATCCTCTTTCCCTAAACGTGTGTAATTATTTAAGTAATTCTTCTTACTCCTTATCATCATCATCTTCTCATATGCTCCTCTTCCATTGGTATGCAGTTAAAAATCTACTGATTCGCTGCTATCGCATCTTGCGCCAATTTGTATTTCACTTAACTAGCATTACCTTATATAGTCTTCATTTTAAAGATAATTTGGTATGATTTAAGGATGATTTGGTTACTATTTGTGGCAGGTCGAGAGGCACGATAGAAGTTCCTTTGCGAACTCACTGTTATGGTTTTTGTTTAGTTCAAGGTGAACAAAAACTCCAGCCGTGGCCGTTTCCTCTCTTTTTCTCTTCAAATATACTTTATCTAGGACTACGTTATCTAATATATTCGGCCTGCTTTACGACGATGTGGTTTGGTTGCAAAGGAATTTGGTTGCTATTTCTTGATATTTATATTGACAATGTGCACTCTCTCTTTCTCTCTCTCTCTCTCTCTCTCTCTCTCTCTCTCTCTCTCTCTCTCCCTATATATATATATATATATATATATATATACATATCTCTTTCTACCTGTCTATCTATCTATCTATCTATCTATCTATCTATCTAGCTAGCTAGCTAGCTAGCTATCTAGCTATCTATCTAGCTATCTATCTCTCTATCTCTGTCACACACATACATATATTAATGTATGTGTTATAGAATATACTTACAACATAACATACAATTATCTCGTATTATGGCAATGAGCTACAACTCATTAACAAAAGATTATTTTATTCCATTTTATTTTTCAGTACTAACAAGTGGATCACAGAATATTTGGACTTTCCAGAGAAGAATTCTCACCTCTTTTACATCCCTGTCTTTCTCTTTGATATTGCTTGGCAATTTTTTGTTTTAATGCTCATTTAATATTTATCACTCTATATTGACATCTCTGTTTTATTTCATAAAATAAATGATTTTGTTATGTTTGGTTCATTCGTATATATCAAATCAATTTCTTTATACACACACACAAACACACACACAGAAACACACACAAACAAACACACACTGCACTCTCTTCTCTCTTCGGCGAATGATGGTTCAGTAAAGCACATTTGTTAAATGCTCTGAGTTCGATGCTCTGCCATGTTGTTTTATTCAGACATATTCGGGATTTTCAGAAACGGTTGCCGATGCTGCAATAGCGGTGTCTGTCATCTGGGGGCAAAATTAGACCCGGCTCTCTGCTGAACTGTTTTCTCCCTCACAGTGTTGATCCTGGCTGCCTCAAAGTCGGAGATAGGTTGACAGCAACAGCATCTCCACCGAGTACTATCCTTGTGACCAAGTTTATCTTTCAGAATTTCAAACAGGCCTTTAGAGTGTCATTATAAAGGAGCAATGGCGGAACATATATAGCGCTTTAGATATGCGAGTGTCTTCCATGATAAGGAAACTCTCTTTACCTATAGAATGTTACAGCTTTTAAGGACCTGTGTTGGGGTCTTTGTCCTATCATTTGATGTTACGAGTTGAACGAAAGCAGCGGGGTGTCTAGCCATCTGATATGGCGCCTGTAGAGTATCCATGTTTTACAACCATATGTGAAAGAGGTACTGCTGCCTGGTACACGTTGATCTTTGTGACCAGCCAGATGTCATGGTCTCTCTACCGTTTGTGCTGGAATCTACCGAAAGCTGAGTTTGCCTTAGACAATCGTTGGCTAATCTCTTCGTCCAGTTGGGCATTGTTTGATAGGATGCTTCTCAGGTAGCAGAATTTCGGCACATCATTTAGAAGGTGGAAGAGGGGACAGAAAGTCAAAGAGATAGAAAAAGTAGGTGAAGCGTCAGTAAAAAAGGGTGGACGAACAGAGAATAGAGAAGTTATTTAAACATGTGTACCCCTGTGGTCAGCGCTTATAGGGGATACAATCCCTTCTAGATTGACTTAAGTTGAGGTGGGTTTGAAATTTTGAAATTTACATTAAAGAGTAAAGAAGTGGGGTGTACAGTGCATACACATTAAGATATTACATATCAGGAGAGACGAATAGGAAAGAAGTGGAAAGGGTGGAAATATATGATAAGGTCATCGAATAGTAATTAACTTTTAAAAAATATATAAACATAATGAAGACGGTGATGATGATCTTTTCTACGAAAGGCACAAGGACTGAAATCTTAGACAAAATCTTAGGCTAGTCGACTACACCGATTTCACAGCTCAAAGAGTACTTATTTTATCGACCACGAAAGGATGAAAAGCAATGGCGACTTCGGCGGCATTTGAATTCAGAACGTAATGTCGGAAGAAATGCCGCTGAGCAACAACAACAATAACAACAACAAAAACAATAATAATACTAATAATACTACTAATCCTTTCTGCTATAGATGCAAGGCCTGAAATTTTGGAGGGGGGAGCTATTTGATTGTACTGATACCAGTGCTCATTTGGTAATTATTTTATCGACTCCAAAATGATGAAAGGCGAAGTCAACCATGGTGGGATTTGAACTCTGAACGTAAAGAGCCGGAATAAATATCGCTATGCATTTTTGTTCTTCTTTTAAACTAGCAGTGGGCGACAGCTGGTCTTCTATAAACAACCCTTGCCCGGACTTGTATATCCGATAGTAACTTTCTAGGTGCAATCCAATGGTCATTCATGACATAAGGGGTCTTTATCCTTTTATGTTGGACTGTCTCTGTATATAATACAAAGCCTATCGACGTGATTTTTTGTGTGTGTAAAATGTGTAATTCTTTATGATTACATACTAAATGTCTAAAATATGTAGGACTTGAGACAATGTTAATATGAACGTAAAAAATGCAATTAAAAGTATATATCGGTATAGTCACTTGTGTGGGTATACTGTTTTCTTCTCTAGAGAGCTTTTGGATTATAAGTGCCGTTGTTAAAGAGGTTAGCAAACCTTCATTTCGTTATACTATTCCCGTGTAGAAGGAATGTATCCCAGATTTTGAAGTATTCAGATGAATGTTTGAAGTGACTTTTGAATACAAGTTAAGAACGTTTAAAGAAAATTTGATAAGTTTGAACAAAACCTCTTGCACTATGATCGTATTCTAACATAAGTTTTCTTTATATTATTTACTTTAGAAGATTTATTTACTTGTAAGGTGTGCCATTGTGTGTTCGTATGTTATTTTCAGATAACATTACGAGGTGGTGGAAAGAGATGATGGAGAGATAGTGTACAGGAATGACCTCAATATATTTTATAAAGAAGGGAGTGTCGCATGGAAGTTGTTTTTAAAATTTATTTATTTCTGTGTGGCGTATGATAATATATATCTATTAAACATGTCACGTTACTGAAAGTAGGGTTTGGGGATTCGCATGAACCGTATTCTTGCAAAACAATGCATGTGTTTTTCTTTGTCGCCCGTTAACTTCAGTTAAAAGCACCAGGATAAAAGCCGTATTTTATTTTTAAAATACCAAAATAGGAAGAAGACATAGCCAGTGAGGAATGTTAAACATCCTCAAGAGATTGACAACATTATAGAATATTATGTATATGTAGTGCAGTATTGCGTCGTTTTTGTTTCGAATGAATTTTACATTACTCGCCCCATCACAAAAAAACAAAACAAAAAAAAACAGAAGAATGACCAAAGGTAGGAGTGACAAAAACTTTAGAAGATGGAGTGGAGAAGCGTGATAAAAATAGTTGAGTGACGGAGGGTGAAGTGTGACAGAAATAATCGAATCGCGGTTTGACTTACTCTATATTATGTATTTACTTCCTCTATATTATGTTCTTAATTCAAATATGAGCGAGTCTCAGTTTCACATTTCATCCTTTCCGGCTCAATAACATTACTATGGGAATTCGATCAACTACACTCCAAAAATAAATATGGAAAGACATCATTCGATTTTTTTGTTTTTTGTCTGCAGAAGTCGACCAGATACATGGAGTGAATGGAACTATTGCGGCTTTTTTTTCAACAAATTTTATTCAACAAAAGCAACAGTATTTAACAAACACATCTTTAAATGACGGTCTGACCGTCTGCAAAGCAAATGGGAAGCAGCAATTGAAGTAGATGGTCAATATGTTTCGGAGTAATCATTTAAAGATGTTTCTGTTTCATATTGTTATTGTTTTTGTTGATTACAATTTGTCGAAAAAAGCCACAATAATTATGCACCAACCCAATACATTATCTAATGAGTGTAATATGTGTGATTTGATTGAAATTTGATTGAAATTTATTTCTAGCTGGTGCCTTAAATATGCCCGAACAAATTAAGAATAAATATGCACGTCATCGTTTTAAATCTTTCTGTTCACCCTGCATATGACATTTTATTTTTTTTATCAGTTGACTGTTATTAGTGAACGGTTTCTACGCCGGTATTATAAGCAAAACAGTTGATTTTTGTTAGGTTCGTGGCTTACAGGGGTACTTTTGACTGAGGAAGCACAACAACATCGAAACAACGAATGTCCCTGAATCCCTTATATTAATGAATCGAGTGTTTTATAAATACATATTTGTTGTAAAGGTAAAGCTGTTCTTCTTGACGAAACACAATAGCGATTAGAATATTCTTGTTCGAATATGACGGAACGTATTAAGAATAAATTTGCAAGTCATCATATAATCTATAGTTCTATGTTTCTGCCATTCATCACACGCTAGCGTTATGTGTTGATTTTTATCACTGCCTTAAGCTTCACATTTGGAAGATGTGTATAGCCAATTAGAGCGATCATTATATTTCAGGGGTGCTTTATGCTTATCGACTACAGGAGGAATAATAACATTAATTTTGGCAAGATTTGAAATCAGATCATGAATAGACATAATTAAATGCTGAAAGCCATTTTGTCAATAGCTCTATTGAATCCACTAACTTCTCATTTAAGCATTATGGAAAGATTTCAGTGTATCACTTTTAATGGTCACATAACTAATTAGGAAGCTGTTATTTCTTATTGTCGTTCATTGAAATATTCATATTCCTCGTAAAGGTGGGAAACAGGTAGAATCGTTGGCTCGCCGAACAAATTGCATAGCGGTATTTCGTTTGTCTTTATGCTCTGAGTTCAAATTCCGCCGAGGTTTACTTTGTCTTTCATCCTTTCGGGATCGATAAAATAAGAACCGAAAAGGTGATGAGCTGGCAGAAATGTTAACACGCTAGGTAAAATTCTTAGCAGCATTCCATCCGACTTTACATTCTGAGTTCAAATTCCGTCGAGGTCGTTTTTGTCTTTCACCCTTTCGGGGTCGATAAAATAAGTACCAGTTAATGACAGGGGTCGATGTAACCTACTTACCCCCACCCCGAAATTGGTGGCCTTGTGCCAAAATTTGAAACCAATAAAAGTAGAACAAGTTTAACAGTGGAGCCGGTCAAATCAACAATTCTCTTCCCACAAAATTTCAGGTTTTGTGACAACAGAAATTTTTTCTCACACACCCGCAAAGAAATAAAATTTCTACCAGTAAACAGATAAAATTAGTTATTCATTTCACATCGAACAAATTAATAAATTTGCTAAATAAAATTTATATTTATTTTCTTTTTATATTTCCCTTATCTCATTAAAATTAAAATTCTCTCTATTTTCTTCTTTCTTTCTCTCTGTCTTTCGAGCACGCCGAATCTACTTTATATCAGCTAAATATTATTTACTTCCAATGATTTTTCTGTCTATAACCTACTTATTCTGTTCTTTCAATCTGTACTCCACAAATACTTCATTATCAGTTTTTATTTGTTTCTTTGCCCTTTACTAAATGTGTGCGCATGTGTGTGTGTGTGTGTGTGTGTGTGTGTGTGTGTGTGTATGTGTGTGTGTGTGTGTGTGTGTTTTGTGTGTGTGTATAACTTTACTGAGAGTAGACATTGGCATTCATCAATTAAAACCAGTGGCTTAGCATATTTAAAAAATCCGAAGATTTTGTAATGTATATATATCTATGTGTGTGTGTGTGTATGTATGTATGGATAAATATATGTATATATGAATACATACACATATATATACATATACATATATATACATACATACGTATATATATATATATATATATATATATATATATATATATATATATATATACATAAAGATACATACACATATACATATATATGCATACATAAATATACATACATGCGTACATATATATATATTCATACATATAAACGTTTGAATAAATATAGATAAGATATATTTAGTTAAAATAAAGATTTCTGTAAGTTGAAAACCCACCAAACGCTGGCCCTGAGTTATGTTATTTATTCACAATAAATAACATACAAGGTCCCGTACACACACGCATGCAGACACGCACACTTGCGCACGCACACACACTCACACACATAAACACACACACAGACACGCACACACAGAATATAGAAGTATATTAAGCCTGCACGTCCAAGTAAACTTGGATGTGTTGTTTTGATGACCCAGAATGTACCATCAAAGTTCATTCTGACATGTTCCAGGAGTGAAATAATCATCGAATTAGAGGTACACATAATTACATACTCCCAGAAACGCTAACGCTCACACACATATACACAGACGTGCACCCACGCACACACACACCAACACATATACAGACCGCGGGAATGACTACCCAGGTAGGTCATTGAGTGGTTTACTCATAGCATTAGTATTTCCAATTGCATAAATTTTCTAATTTTACTGCGTCAAATAACTCTTGGTTGTTACGCCGAATTTGTCAATGATTAATAAATTTCAGTAATATATAAATATATATATATATATATATATATATATATATGTTGAGAGAGAGAGAGAGAGAGAGAGAGAGAGAGAGAGAGAGAGAGAGAGATATGTTGAGAGAGAGAGAAAACTTACTTGGAAATGGATGCGTGGCGTGTTCAATCATATAATAATATAAATGATATATAGAAATATATGCATTCATACGTACATATATGTATATAAACATGCATATATGGGCACAGGATACCACAGAACGTAAACAATATGGAATACGAAACAACATGGAATACGAAAACCCGGAATATGAACTTTTTCTGCGAACAACGAATGGCTGTTCCAGGTTTCTGTCATACCGGCCATGATGAAATACCACACGGTATAGAAAATACGTATTCGCCTTTATATATTTAATCCTTTATATTGAAAACTCAATATTTCATCTATTCAATATATTCAATATATCTATTCAACATATTCCATATATTCAATAAGACATTCAATACTTTATTTCATTGTACCATCCATTTTTATTTTATATTATATATTGTATATTATATTATATATTGTATATTCCATATTCTATATCCCACATTGGTTTTGCAGGAATATAAATAAAACATAAAAAACAGACAGTGTTGGAACTCTTTTAAACAAAATAATATATTCCTCTATACACAATCATACAAACCCCCTTTTTGTGTATTTATTTTTACTCGCATATATATATATATATGCTAGTTTCGCTTGGAATTAAAGCTCGTCTGTAGTGATGGTTAAGCTAAATTCTACTTGACAGTATATAATACTACCATATGGATCAATGACTGATTCAGCAAAATGGTAATGTGAGAATTTATATACATACATACATACATACATATATATATATATATATATATATATATATATATATATATATATATATATATATATATATATATATGGACAATCAGAGTACAAGATAGTGCCAGTATTGTTAGAAATAAGAGTTAAAACGATTCAAAAGCCGCATTTATCACTTATTCACATTGTTAGAAGTGAGATCAACATTCCAACGACACTAGATGCTCACACATACATACATACATACATACATACATACATACATACATACATACATACATACATGCAAAATTACCACAATCCAGTGGAGAAATGTAGAGGAATCCATGCTGTATATAAATGGATCTAAGAACTTCATTGCGCTTCTTAATTCCAGATCCGAAATGTCTTTTAGCGAACCGAAGCACACCACCCTCTCCGTATTGAGCAGCTGTCTCGGAGAACACCATCGTCTTCGTATTGAGCAGCTATCTCATTTTTGCTTTTCTTTTACCGTTTATATTCACTGTTCCACTTTTTGCATCAGCCTTCTTCTCGCTTTTTTTCCCCGTTATATTTATATAACAACGTTCTGATTTTTAAATAGAACAAACCATGTGCTCAGACACATGTGGAAACACAAAGCGTGTTCAAAAAATGTGCCCAGTCGTGTGTCTTCACAGGAAGAAACTGTTAATAGCTCTCAACTTTATATTGCGTACATTTAAATGATGCTATTGGTAACATGATTCTTTTGAGGTATATCTACATCAACATTTGATTTCACATTAAGGATCTTACAAAACAAACACGGAAACGAAATTAGATAGATAGATAGATAGATAGATAGATAGATAGATAGATAGATAGATAGATAGATAGATAAGCGCATGTATGTGTACTCACATTCATGTTTATATATGCTTATATGTATACGCACACACACACAAACACAAACACATACACACACACACACACACACACACACACACACACACACATACACATGCTTGTTCACCTCAGGATAAATGGAAGATTTTATGATAACATTTCTTATATAAAGAAGTTGACGCCCTATGTATTAACCTTTTCTACATATTGCATTATTTGTCCTGTCTGCCTGTCTGTCTGTCTCTCTCTGATTCCTTTCCTCTCTCTCTCTCTCTCTCTCTCTCTCCCTCTCTCTCTCCCTCTCTCTCCCTCTCTCTCCCTCTCTCTCTCTCTCCCTCTCTCTCTCTCTCTCTCTCTCTCTCTCTCTCTTGTAATAGGATTCAGGATTATGTTGAATAATATGCTGTATGAACGGACCCGAAAAGTCTTTAATGAAAAAAACCCACTTCCCCAACGAAGATTCTTATTACCATTTCTGTTATGGTAATCATCCGGTGATGAATACGCTTCACAACTATCTGTCAATCGAAAACGTGAATCTCTGGGAATATTTTAATAAAAACATTTTACAGTGTTCGACTACTGTTTTTTCCACCTTGCTTTGCATTTATGTGCTCACACATACATACATACATACATACATACATGCATACATACATACGTACATACATACATACATCGCCTCAATATGCCACGACGTCTAAAAAACTTTTGAACTTTTGAACTTTTCCACTTATGTAAACCTCCTTTATCATCTTTATTTTTTCCTTTACTTTCCTTCACCTACCGTCTCTTCGTACTCTGGATAAACTTTCTAACTTCCGGTCAGCAGAAGCTATGATAGACCGTTGACCAAACACCATTCAATTTTTTTTCTCCGTGTTTTTCTCCTTGTTTTCTCCGTATTCTTTCTGTTGAAGAGCGTAGCTCGAAACGTTAAAGACTTTCCGTATTCCCGAGCGTCATACTAATACATCCTTTTGTTGTTTACACCACCTGTCCTCGTCTGTTGCTGTTTTTTTCGTACATTCTCCTACATACATACATACATACATACATACATACATACATACATACATACATACATACATACATAACGGTAACGATCCCCTTCGGTCATGAATTACCGTGGGATTGCACCTAGAAACTTCCTCTCCGCGGCACAAGTCCAAGCAAGGCTGTTTACAGAAGACTAGCAGTCTCCCATTCATACTAGCCTTCACTCCGCACACCACCGTTGTTATCCAAGGGAAAGGCAAAGGCCGATACAACCTGGCACTAGTGTCGTCGCAACTCATTTCTACAGCTGATTGAACTGGAGCAACGTGAAGTATTGTGCCTTGCTCTAAAAGATATTGTTATGTATATTTATAATCAGTGCAAATAACGAGAAAATATAATGAAGGAAGAGAACTTCCAATGTTTTCTGAATGAGGAGAGATAAGCGTTTGTGATGAGAGATATATAACGACATTTTGGGCAGAGTTGAAATGACGTAGATTTGTATATGTATATATATATATATATATATATATATATATACAGGAAGTGAGCAAGGAACGAGACAGGTAATCTCGTTTACTTCATGTTATCGAATGAGACAGGTAATCTCGTTTACTTCCTGTGAAAAAGGAGAAAAGGAAAATCGAACGGGGGAGAGTTAAGAATACAGAAATGGCAATGCGTGGATAGTACAAAATACGAGAGCCGCATACGGATCGGACGGTTTACCACCTACCTTTGAACAATCGAGGACTGGATATGAAATTCTTTGTTACATAATTTCATCTTTGAATATTATTTCACTGATTGTACAATTTCTGTTGTTGCGTTCAGAAGTTCACCCCTTTTATATATAAGAATTTGCCTGATCGTAACAATATCATACAGCCCGGTGCGGAAATCGAACTCACTACCGCATGGTTGTGAGCCCGACACTCTAAACACATATATGGGTACAGGACATCACCAATGGTTCAAACAACACCAAATACGTGAACAAACGGGTTAAATTCATAAACAACGAGAAAATGGAGAACAGGACAAATAAACACAGAAAGGACCCTTCATCAGTTGTCGACTGTCTATGTACTCCTCATTTCGAGCATTCAACGACAATATGAGTCTTCAAAGACAGTTGTTCCCATGAATTATAAAATAAAATTGGGAACAAAAACATGACAATGGAGACATACAAGGAAACCGAACGAAAACAAACATGGAACATCGTTAGACCACAACGAGAGGAAAATAGTGAACGCTGTTAGAAATATTTTTTTGAAAAGAGAAAAGATAGAAGACGGAGAAAAAAAACGTCTGCTTTTTTGAACGTTCGTGCAAGAAAAGAAAGATGGACACGTGAGGAAAAGAAAGATGGACGATTGTCACGTGTGAGCAGCGAGAGAGAGAGAGAGAGAGAGAGAGAGAGAGAGAGAGAGAAAGAGAGAGAAAGAGGAAGAGGGGGAAAGAGAGACAGATAGAAGACAACAGTGAAGGAGGGAGGGCGAGAAAAGGGAATTAGAGAAGAATGGAAGAAGATAACAGTATAGAAAGGAGAGTCGCACCAAAAAGGTGAAGATAAACCTACTTGGAAATGGATGCGTGGCGTTCAACTAAATAATAAATAGTAAATAATATATATATATATATATATATATATATATATATATATATATATAAACAACGAGAAAGTACAAGTAAACACAGAGTAAGGGGCCTTCATCATTTGTCGGCCGCGTGTGTGTATATAATATACATATATATATATATATATATATATATATATATATATATATATATATATATATAACTTTTATAAGTAATATTCTAAAAGAATATATAACTAAACTTATGTTGAACTTATATATATATATACACACACATTCTTTTATCCTTTTATTTGTGTCTATTATTTGATTATGGCCATGCTGGAGCACCACCTTAAGGTGTTTTAGTCGAACAAGTCGACCTCAGGACTTATTGTTTGTGAGACTAGTACTTATTCTATCAATCGGTTTTGCCGAACCGCTAACGTACGGGAACGTAAGCACACCAGCATCGGTTGTCAAGCGATAGTGGCAGAGACAAACACTCACACACACATATATATATGGTGGGCTTCTTTCAGTTTCCACCTGCCAAATCTACTCAGAGGGTTTTAGTTAGCCTCATGATATAGTAGAAGACACTTGACCAAGGTTCCACGCAATGAGACTGAACTGGGAATAATGGGCGTAAGTCCATTAATCCGTTAATCGTTAATTAACGAAGTTAACATCTTCGTTAACGATTTAACTTTTAAGTTAACTTTCAAAATCATTATCGGACTAATCAACTTCCGTTACATTTAGCTTCCGTTGACTCAAATCCGTTAACCGCAGTTAGTCCGCTAACCCAAAACTCGTCGACACAGTTTTGGCAGGCATTGACAAAAAGTTTGCGACCCTCCTGGACGATGAGGAATGCCAACTGGCTGGTACCTTCCACCCCAGGTTTCGCCTTATCTGGTTGTATAGGTATGATAGCACCAAGTTCGCCAAGGTGAGGAGAAGCATGGAGGATAAGGTCAAGGAGGCCATGAAGTAGCAGTCTGAGGAAGTGAGCAGCAACAGTGGAAGCAGCAACAACGAAGAGGTGGAGGGTGACTTCTTCAGTGATGTCACCCAAAAAGGCAGAGAGCGGAAACTACAGGTCACTGAAGGACAAGGCCCTGAATTTAGTAAAGACCTGGTTGGAGATCAACACCAAAGATCTGCCTTCTTGAGTGAGCAAGTGTTGGTAGACTTGTTCATCAAGTTCAACACCGCCATCCCTTCCAGTGCTGAAAGTGTACGCTTATTTTCCATGGGCAAGGACATCTCGAGTGCCAAGAGATCCTTGTCTGGTGAAAATTTTAGTATGTTAATTTTCATGAAAGGCAACATGAATCACATCAACAAAATGTAGGAGAAGAAGAAAAATTAAATAATTTATATAGCTAGTTTTAATTGTGAACCTCTGTCCTTGTTTGAAAAGGAAATCCGAGCCTTCAAGTAAGTTGGGGCAGGTTTCACAGTTTGGGGGTCCACATCTTTTAACTGTTGGTTTCGTAGTTGTTTTGTAAAGCTTTGCATTTGCTAGCAGTCTCTTTAGTGATTTGTGTTGCTTTTTGCATTTGATGAGTTTGTGCGTTTTCAGGATGTCGTTCCTTTTTTGATCTCTAGTTAGTAAAGGAAGATTTTGCACAATAGTGTTGAATGCCTCACTATTTCTGGGGTTGTGTGTTGATATAAATAGTAGTGTTTTGAGATGAGGTGTGGTGTTATGTTTTGTTGTTCTTAGTGTTTTTATGTCTAATTCCTTGGCACGTTTAATTCCCTCGTCTGTGGGGCGGATATTCTCTTTCAGTAATCGTTGTTTTAAGGACTTGAAGACGAAGCTACCGAGTTGTTCTATCAGACACTATTGTGCAAATCCTTTTTGCCAAATTGAAAGGGATATCTATTTTGATGTGTTTCGGGTGGCATGAGCCAAAGAGGAGATATTGTTTTGAGTCAGTTGGTTTATAATAGATGTCAGTTATAATTTGATTGTTGACTTTTTTTTTATCGTGACGTCTAAAAATGGAAGCTGTTCTTTGTCATATTCCATTGTGAATTGAATGTTACTATTTATATCATTTAGTGTTGATTTGAAATCCAAAATTTTGTCGATTTTCTTCCAAATGATAAAACAGTCATCCAGGTATCTTTTCCAATTTTCTCTTATGTAAAGGTAAAATAGGTAACCATATTTCTGAAGTGATACTTCATATAAGGTGAATTCAAAATAAACTATTATTAGGTTCGCAAAAACCGGGTCTGCTTTCGTTCCCATCGCAATTCCGCATTTATGACGATAGTAATTGTCATCAAATAGGAAATAATTGTTCTGAAGTATAAATTTTAAAGATTCAGTTATAAAGATCTGATTTATACGTTCCAGGAGTACTTCGGAGTACTTTTCCAACCTGAATTTAATTGCTTTTATTCCATAGTCATGTGGGATGCTGGTGTAAAGATTGATAACATCGAGGGTAACTAATATTGCCTCTTAATTAATTGTTTTTGGTAGGTGTTCTAGCATGTCTAAATCGTCTCTAATGAAACTTTTGATGTATTTCAGCAAGGGTTTCAGTTGGATGTCGAGAAAATTGCTTAAGCCGTGGGTTTTACATTCTTCTGGTGTTTTCTCTTGTGTATTTTAGGAAGGCCGTAAAAAAGACTGTTTACATTTGAAGTTCGTGATGTAGTCTGTTTCTGTTTCTGTCAGGCCTTTTCCATGTAGAAGAATTAAGGATGCAAGATTTTTCATTGTCTTTTGTTGTTTATAGTTTATAACTTTTTCGTAGAAGGCCTCGTTTTCTAGTATGGATAATACTAGGTTTTTATAGTGTTCTGTGTCCATCAGAACTACAGCACTTCCTTTGTCTGCTTCTTTAATTGTCAGGTCTTTGTCGTTTTGTAGTTCAATTAGATTTTTCCATTCTAGATTGTTGAGGGTGGAATTAATTTTTTGTTTATTGGATGTATAAGGGAAATTTTGGATATGGTCGCAGAAGTCATCCAGTGTTTTATTCCTACTCTTATGTGGAAGGTAATTACTTCTGTTTTTGACCAGTGATTCATTTTCGTTGTTGTAGTCAGTTAGTGCTTTTGCGAGTCGCAATTTTCTGCAGAATTCCGAAATATTGTCTTTAATTTCATTATGGTTAGATTTTCGTGGGGTTGGAGTAAACTTTAAACCTTTGGCTAGTATATTGATTTTTGTTATAGAGAGAGTTTTCTTTGATAAGTTAATTACTATGGGTTTCTCCTGTAAGTTTTGTTCCAACGTGTGTCCCTGTTTCTCTCCACTCGGTCTAAAAAATGTTTATTGTAATTTGGTTGGTAAAAGTTATCGTGGAGGCGCAATGGTCCAGTGGTTAGGGCAGCGGACTCGCGGTCATAGGATGGCGGTTTCGATTCCCAGACCGGGCGTTGTGAGTGTTTATTGAGCGAAAACACCTAAAGCTTCACGAGGATCCTGAAGGGGATGGTGGCGAACCCTGCTGTACTCTTTCACCACAACTTTCTCTCGCTCTTACTTCCTGTTTCTGTTGTGCCTGTAATTCAAAGGGCCAGCCTTCTCACACTGTGTCACACTGAATATCCCCGAGAACTACGTTAAGGGTTCACGTGTCTGTGGAGTGTTCAGCCACCTCCACGTTAATTTCACGAGCAGGCTGTTCCGTTGATTAGATCAACTGGAACCCACGACGTCGTAAGCGACGGAGTGCCAACAACAACAGGTAAAAGTTATTATTGGTGTTATTATTGTTATTAACTAAGTCAGTATTATTATTACTTATTATGTTGGGATTGCTGGGAGGTTGGTGTTGCTGCATGGGTTGGGAGCACGTGGTTAGGGTTTCTTAGTTGGAATGAATTGTTGGGGTGCTTAATTATGTTTGGAATGCTGGGGAGCTAGTTGTGCTGTCTGGGTAAACAGGATGAGGATCAGTAGGTTGAGTTTCTTCATTGAGAGGTGAAGGGGGTCTCTTGGGTGTTTCTAATTCCTGGGGAGAAAAAATTACTCCTAACTCTAGGTTGGTTTCTTCTAGTGTTTCTAATTGATGAGTAGTCCCTGTTATTAGGAAGACAATGGTTTGCTTCTAGGCGATGGGTCAGTTTTCTGTGTTTGTCTTCGTTTGGATGTTGATTGTTTTATCTAGGTGGACGTTTATTTATTTCTGTAGATGTATTTGTTCTGGATATTTTGGGGAAGGGGTTATCTGAAGTGTAGTCTCTTTTAAACTGAGCTTCATAACTAAGGAAGAAGTTAACACTGTCTTCCCATCATCGCAGGGAATTTATTTCTTCCGACTCACAGCTGTCTTTCCATAGTTTTATAACACTTTCCAAGTATATATATATATATATATTAGAAATATAATATTTCTAAATCTCTCAGAGAGATTTAAGCAGTAGTGGAGCGACAAAGTTGTAGTATATTGTCAACTTAATGTGACAATCCCAATAATGGAATACACTACTGCCGTTTAGCCCTAGGAAGCTGGACCGCTTCCTGTCGGCCTTGACACAATTACTGTGTCCTTAAGTTCGTGAAGGGGAGACAAGCTCCTCCACCCAGCCTAGCCAGCATTCAGGGACATGTTTCTGAGTCTTTGCTCGTCATCAGCCTGAAGTAGCTTGCCAGCTGGATAGAGAGGCGTGTTTCTCCTTCACAAACTTATGTGAATCATAGTGAAGTTTATTCACTGATCAGCAAAATTAGAAATATAATATTTCTAAATCTCTCAGAGAGATTTAAGCAGTAGTGGATACGCACACATGCCTGCGCATGCACGCACGCACACACACACACACACACACACACACACACACACACACACACACACACACACACACTCACACACAACCCAAGGGTATTTACTAAAACATGAGAAAATACCTACGATGCACACCCCTCTTCTTTGACACATTATTTGAAATATAAATTCTTCCCGAAACATATGCGAAGAAATTTTCAAGGGTGATATGTTTCAAGGGAAATAACCCCTAACCATTGAATTATCTCCCTTGTTTAACTAACTAACTCGATTTGTACGTCAGCAAGACAACGATAGTCAGCAATGCCTGTTCTGATATTTGAAGTCACTTAAAAGAATTAATATATATATATATATATATATATATATATATATATATATATATATATATATATATATATATATATATATATATATATATATATATATATATATATATATATATATATATATATATATATATATATATATATATATATATATATATATATATATATATATATGTATATATATACATGTATATGCGTGTGTGTGTGTGTATGCATGTATATATATATATATATATATATATATATATATTTACTTGGAGAATGGAGCAACAAATACAAGAAAAAGCATTTTCGTTGGACTAGATAGCCGTTGTTTTATTACGTAAGTGACTAAGACATAATATACAAAATGACTCATTACATAACCTAAACCTCCACACTGACTCATTTCACTAGCTCCACATAATAAAACAACGGCTATCTAGTCCAATGAAAATGCTTTTTCTTGTATTTGTTGCTCCATTCTCCAAGTAAATACATAAACTACGGTTTAAGCAACATATTACCTGCCTCTGGACGCCTTCTTCCCAAGACGGTACCCATACAGGTGATCCCCAGGAGTGCCTCCGGATTTAAACATCCACTGGTTGCTTGAATGCTTCAGACTACCCCTGAAGGATCGAGGCAAACCTACCACTTACCTATATATATATATATATATATATATATATATATATATATATATATATAAAACTTAGATATATTTAGACCAAAGATTGGGCCAGGCCATGTCTAACTTAATAGCACTACCTGATAGAATTTGTGAAATCATTTAAGTCAAGTTTTGTAGTATCGTGGCCCATTGGAGTTGGGAGTTCCAGGTATAGGTGGCTTATCTTGTATTCCTTGAAAAAATTTGCTCAGATTCCGTTCAAAAGTGATGGGATCCTTTTCCTCTTTGATCTGTTTTGGACAACGTTAAATAGGACGGGGCGTATTGAGGAAAAGATATTGTGTTGCAGTGTATTTATGTGTTCTTCAATTTGGCAGGAGACGTATGGCCCGTGGTCCTAGCTTTCGATGAATTCTGAAACTAAC
>NC_142936.1:21033595-21041095 GCF_046866305.1 Octopus bimaculoides | reverse complement strand
ATCCTATTCCTTGTCAGCCGTGCATGCCACTGTTCATCATTTTGAGATTATCTAGCTTTTGTAGTGCACAGTCTGTTCGTTTCTTGGTATGCTTCCCTTTCTGCAGCTTTCTCTCTTTCCCTGAACAGAGACATTCTTTTGGCTGACCTTGACATTGTAGACAAATTTGACAATTTCCTTCTAGGCATGGTTATATACGTATATAGAAAAACACGGGTGCAGAAGATAGTATTCAATGAAAATAACTGGGTAACGGAAATTATATTTCTTAATACAACAGGCAGAAATTAAATAAGAAATTTTTACGGAAAATAAAGAATTGTATGGGTTGAAACGAAATTTGTCACTTAGTAAGCCAAAGAGCCAGTATCGAAGGAACCAGAAAAATGCTGTTAACAACAGAAAAATCCAAACTGTTGCACAAGTAAATAATAAATTTTTAGGGAAATTTTCTAAGTGTACGGATTTAAGTGAAAATTTTGGAGTTACTTCTGTCAGTAAATTATGGACTCCGTCAACAACAATCAAAACAGAAAACGTTGCACAAGTAAATAAGAATTTTGTAGGCAAATTTAATGAAGTGTATGGATTGAAGTGAAACTTATGAAGTTAATTCTGCCAGTAAATTACGTATTTGTGAATTATTTAATTGTGAACTTCTTTCTGTCAGTAATTTGCCGTTGTTGTTTGTAAATAACGATTGAAAACTTACAGTGAAAAAATAGCGATTGAACAAAGTGTAAACAATAACGTCTGAAAAATGAAAGTGAAAACAATAGAGAGTGAGATATAGGAAGAGGGAGAGAAAGAGAGCGAAGCAAGTTAGACAAATAAGATAGATATAGATAAGATATACACAGATAGCTATAGAGATAGAGATGGATAGGGAGATAAAGATAGAGATAGAGAGATATAGAGATAGATAGAGATATATAGACGTCACTAGCGCTAGAAAACCGGAAGTTAATATTTAAAAAAAAGCTTTGAAACACGTGAATCTAATATAAAAAGCAATTTTGTTTTTATGACCAACAGATATAAGGAAGACAATCAATTTCTGAAAGCACAAAGTGCTATCTCCATTCTCCACATAACCCAGGAACGGGTGTTTACTGCGCCCGTTACTCATTATGTGAATAGTCTTATGAGTCTAAAACCATTCCTGAAACATGAGAAATGTATGTTCCCAGTTTGGAGAAAATCAGTTGAAAAATATGGCCGTTATAATTTTTTGACACACACACACATACACTCACACACACACATACACACTCACACACACACACACACATATATATATATAATATAAATCCCGTTCTGTGTGTGTGTATATATATATATATATATATATATATATATATATGTGTGTATGTATATATATATATGTGTGTGTGTGTGTGTGTGTGTATGTGTGCGTATATATACATGTATATGTATATATATGTATACATATATATCTGTATATATATATGTGTGTGTTTGTGTGTGTGTGTGTGTGTGTGTGTGTGTGTGTGTGTGTGTCTGTGTGTCTGTGTGTTTCATCTTTTACTGGTTTCAGTACTAGGCTTCCAAATAAAAGAATAAAAAAATAAAAGAATAAAAAATAAAAGAATATACATACATACAGGAATGACAGAAGTAAATTGATACACCATAAAACATCATTTTATGTCTATTTCAACTTGAGAAGGTATATTTTTTTTTATTAATTCACATTTTAGTGGTTCGACTGTTTAATCATGCCACCTACAAAAGAAGCCTTAGAACTGTTCGAATTTCAAAGACGCCAGAAACTCAATCTGAAGGTGGACTTCGCCATCGTAAAATCGCAGAAAACCTTGGGATCCCGCTTTCTACAGTTAATAAATAGAGTGATTGTGCAATTCACCAGAGGATGGAAGGAGTCCATTTCACCTCACCCAGGTCGACCAGGGCCCTCTGACAGAACTCTTCGCTTTGTTAAGAGAAGTGTGTAGGATAATCCTCGTTGCAAGTTTTCTGATATAGCAGAACAAGTTGATGTCAGTCCCAAAACAGCTGTTAGGTATCTCAACAAACTTGACTACTAGGGCAGAGCACCAAGAAAGAAGCCACTGCTTCGACAAGCTAATATCAAGCGGAGAAGAGATTGGGCCAGTGAGATGGTGGAGAGGCCACTAGAATTTTGGGAGACTGTCATATTCTCAGGGGTGTCGTTGAGATGCAGATGTTACGCCCCAACATGAATAACGATCAGCTTATGAACGCATGTATCGAGGTACTAAGTGAGGCTGATCCTGGTATTCTTGAATAGTCTTGTGCTTGAATACGTATACAAAATTCTATTTAAAAAAAATTATATTGGTTTCTCTAATAAATATTTTTGTTTTCCTTAAATTGAAATTTTATTCTGAAGTCCCTGACCTCACACATATACATACATACATACATACATACATACATACATATATACATACGTGGAGGCGCAATGGCCCAGTGGTTAGGGCAGCGGATTCGCGGTCATAGGATCGCGGTTTCGATTCCCAGACCGGGCGTTGTGAGTGTTTATTGAACGAAAACACCTAAAAGCTCCACGAGGCTCCGGCAGGGGATGGTGGCAAACCCTGCTGTACTCTTCCACCACAACTTTCGCTGACTCTTACTTTCTGTTTCTGTTGTGCCTGTAATTCAAAGGATCAGCCTTGTCACACTGTGTCACGCTGAATATCCCCGAGAACTACGTTAAGGGTACACGTGGCTGTGGAGTGCTCAGCCACTTGCACGTTAATTTCACAAGCAGGCTGTTCCGTTGATCGAATCAGCTGGAACCCTCGACGTGTTGGGCGACGGAGTGCCAACAACATACATACATACATACATACATACATACATACATGCATACATCTCAGCAATCTCAGTTTTCTGGCATTGGTATGAGGTTAGTAAACTGATTTCAGATTTTCAGACTTCTTCAAACTTTTCAGGTTTCACTGTTTGTTTAATTCCGGCTGTACTGATAGATACAATGTTAATGAGGTAAAAAAAAAAAACATAAAACTATTTGCAATAAAAGTCATAGACCTCACGTGTGTGTATGTGTGTGTGTGTGTGTGTGTGTGTGTGTGTGTGTGCGTGAGTGTGTGTGTGTGTGTCTCTGTGTGTGTGCGTGTCTCTGTGCGTGTCCGTGTGTGTGTGTGTGTGTGCGTGCGTGCGTGCGTGTATTGCGCGCGCGCGTGAGTGTGTGTGTGTGTGTGTGTGTGTGCGTGTATGAGCGCACATGTTTGTTGCAAACTTACATACTGTTTATTGCTAGAAATATAAGACTCAGAAACATAAGACTGGGTACAAAACAAGATTCCATACCCTTCGATTGACAATTCAGCACTCTCTCGACTCGGTTAGTCGCAAGAATGAGGTAAATATTAAGCAATTAAGGAGTATACGTTGCAAAGTTGCAATTTGTAAGATGATATATCATTCTGAACTAACATATTTTTACTATTACGACTCTGTGGTGTATCAGCTTCGATCAAAACAAACATATTAAACATTAGGAGGAACAGACGTTCTATACCAATTCCTTAACATACCAAAGTTAATATTTTACATATGAACAGAAATTGCTGTAGTTAATCAATTAATAACTAAAATATAGTACATTGATATAAAGAAAGTTAATTATACTCAATATTAAATACGATATTTTTACTTGTATATCTGCACATATGCACTCAATACATTACACGTGTGTGTGTGTGCGTGTGTGTGTGTGTTTGTTTGTGTAATTTCCTGTTCTGTCAAGGCAAAATCAACAATAAAATTACTCCATCCAATGAAAGATAAATATTATTTAATGTACACTGTATTAAAATAAGAACTATTAACAGTTTCTTGCCATTAAGACGCGTGATTAGGCAGGTTTTATAACGGGTCCTGAGTCTCCAAGCCTAAAGATTTCTTGGAGACAAGGCATGTATAAACCTGCCTAATCACGTGTCTTAATGGCAAGAAACAATTATTAGCTCTTATTTTAATAGTGTACATTAAACGATATACATACATATAAGTGTGTGGGCGCGTGTGTGTGAGTGTGTGTGAGAGTGTGTGTGAGCTCGGTGGTTCTATATCTATATACATAGAAAAGTGTATGTATATGTATATAATTATGCATACGTAGAAAGACAGACAGATACATAGATAGATGTGTCTGTGTATATGTCTTATAGATATATGTATATGGATGCGTGGGTATGTTTGTACTCATGTGTGTGTGTATGTGTCTGTGTGCAAATGCAATGTGCCTATATGTGTGTGCATATATGCATGTGTTTGAATATATGTACGTATGCTTACATACGTTAAGGTATATGCGTTTAAGCATATATTTATGTATGTATGCCTGCGTATATATATATGTAATTGTGAGTGCATTTAGATATATACTGAGTATGTGCGCGCAGACACACATGTATGAACGCATGTCTGTATACATACATGCATGCATGTAAGAGTTATTCGTAAGCAAGTATGTATGTATAAATGCATATATATATATATGTGTATGTGTATGTCATTGTTTAGTTTTGTTTCAAGATTTCTTGCTATTAGAGAAGGAGCCGGTTTCTAACCTAGATTCAAGGTACATTCATTATAATTTCAACATCAACAACAGCGTATTTTTGTATGTATGTATGTATGTATGTATGTATGTATGTATGTATGTATGTATGTATACGCGCAGATTTGTATGCTTTGCTTTATGTATGTGATATGTCCCGCATTCTGACGACGTAAGATCGTCGTCTGCGTGACTGGCCCGTATAGCGCACCTCACTGACTGCTTTTCTTTATTTGGCACACAGGCCATAACACAGAGGGGAACGGCACAAGGACAGACAGAACTCTACAGTGGGGACAAAAAACATAAAACGAATGAATGAGAGATGGATAATAATTAATGAGGATGTAATGGCTACTTGAACCCCACTCCCAAGCAGTACCATTTAACTCTTTTCATAAAAAGTTTTTATATCATTTTTTTTTTCTCTTTTCTTTTAGAATCGTATGTGTAGTCTTTTCTAACAAAATTTTATAAGTTTACTCATGCTTTACGTTTTTATGAATGGCTTCAAATCTACATAATCTACAACAGACGGTAGGTCGTCGAATTCATTCTCCACTCCCAATGGCTCTATATTGGTTCCAAACCATTCTTTTAATTTTCCATACCTCTCTTAGTCTATCACTATGCTTTTTGTATTTTCTGTGTAAAGCTCCGCTGGTAAATTTACTCTAATTACCGATTTGAATTTGGTCATTTTTCTTTCTATCACCGTACATTTTATATATGTTACCATATACCATTTATTTTTGCTGGGCCTTTTAACTGTTTGTTTCTGCGGTGAACTTGGGTTGTCTGGGTAGGTTTCCTTTTTGTTTCCTTTTCTTCATGATGCTGGTGGAGATGTGTACTGCATAAGATCTGCAATGTTAATTTCACTCTTTTTCTTTTTTGGACTCTTTGGAGGTGAGTTCACACATTCTCTTCTTTTTCACTCGTTCACCTCCGTAAATGCTTCCTCCGCTTCGTGCATTTCTTAATTGCTAGGGCTGCCACTTCGGCGCTCTGCTCATTTTCGCTTTCCTCATTTTTACTATCTGTCTGAGGGCACCTTATTTTCATGTGTCCCTTCTCTCCACATTGATAACATGTTGGTGGTCTTCATTCCAACACCACTCTCAACCCTATGTCCTCCAGTAGAGTTACCTATTCAGTGATATCGTTCAAATTTTTTTTGTTCAGCTTGAATGACCACTTCTAGGTCACATCCCCAACAATTTACCTTCTTTGTCCTTGTCACCTTTAAAATGTTGGCGTCCTCCTCGGTTTTATGCATTACGGCTCCCACCAGCCATGCTTCTTTGATTTCCGGGGGTACCTTGCCTAACCTAACTCTGGTGACCTTTTTGCCGCAGTAGGTTGACAGGAGTACCAATTCTTTCTTCCTGAGCCTCTCAGTGGCGTGATTTATTGCCTCCTGTTCGTTGACAAACCTCACCTCCACTGTGCCGTTGTTCATAGTCATTCTCTTTTTCATTGACTTTGAAATAGATATTGGCGTCAGCAGGACAGCTGACGCCCTTGACGGTACATATTTTCTTGTGTGACCCGACGACCATATACAGCCTGATATGCTTATACTTGACAGATGCTTTGATGGGAATGTTCCACTAGTATTTCTTGTGTTGATGCTTGTGTATGTATTCAATAACTGGGTGCTTCTCTCTATTCCAGAACAGTCTCTTTTCCTCGAATGGCATTATGTATCGTTTTTGCGGATACGTTGTACTGCACAGGGAGGTAGTACCTTGATGATATTTTTGGATAGCTGCTAATCACGTATGTGATGTCTTCCACAGAAGTATCACATAATCTACATTTTTGGTTGTATGTTGGAGCCCCAAAAGCTTCACTGTCTTTATTAAGTATTTCGCAAAAATCTCTTGTTCTCGTATTAAAAAGACATAGATTTTGAAGTGTGATGCTATGTAGCGGTCACGAGTCCAAGAGTGGTTTCACATGACGTCAATATTACCTTCTTCTTCAAGCCTCCAGGAAACATATCTATGCATGCCCCGCATTTTTTTGGGGGGGTGGGGGGAGAAGGTATGCTGAGCGTTTCTCATCCAGATCTTCTTTGTGGTATGTTAGTCCGGCTGTTTTGGGCTTGTATGGGATGCCACCAGGAGGAGAGTGCTTCCTGAGGAGCTCAATGCCGACACGTAAGTTATTAGTTTTGTTTTACTCTTCAGCTTGAAACCATATGACATGCCGTGAAACATATGAGCGCTCATGTTAAATACGATAATACAGGCATACAATCATACATACATATATAACAATGAAAAAATGTATACCCACGCTGATGCATCTGCGTATTTATGTATGCCTGTGTATGCATGCTCGCGTATGTGAGTGTGTGTGTGTGAGGGCGTTGCGTGAGTGTGTGTGTGTTTGTGCGTACGTGAGACTTGCATGTGCATGCATCTTATATATTATCAAGGTTTTAGTATGTCTCGTTGTGTTACGTCTTAACAATCCGCTATATCATGTAAATAGGTTAACAGATTTGTTTAGACATCTGTTTTCTTTTGATATTCTTGATACTTGTGTGATAAGGTAATTAACCTTTATCTACCCATCACAGCCCTCCTACATTTACTAACTTTACATTTTCTCTGCAAACATATATGTATTAACCAACACACACACATACACACACAAATAAATGCATACATATACATAATACATACACACTTGTGTACATATCGATAATACACTAAATACTCAAACACATATATCCATGAAAGACAGACAGACAGACAGACAGACAGATAGATAGATAGATAGATAGATAGATAGATAGATAGATAGATAGATAGATAGATGATAGATAGAAACGAGTTCTAATAAAAACACGACTGTTTCAGATTTATCTTTTCTATTAAAGATTTTTCGGA
>NC_142936.1:20998595-21026095 GCF_046866305.1 Octopus bimaculoides | reverse complement strand
GACTGTTCCAGCATCTTATGCTTCATCTTTGATGAAAGTTGAATGGTAATGTAGATTATACCACATTTGCTCAATTCAGGAGATAAAATGTATGTCCAGAAATAAGAAACGGATAGACGGGTAAAGAAGATAGTGTATGATAAATTTTAATGTATTAAATAAATTCTTTCACGTTTAAGCCACTGTGTAGTCGGTTAAAATTCAAATATTACAGAGTATATTGTGGAGGTGCAATCGCCCAGTGTTTAGGGCAGCGGACTCGCGGTCATAGGATCGCGGTTTTGATTCCCAGACCAGGCGTTGTGAGTGTTTATTGAGCGAAAACACCTAAAGCTCCACGAGGCTCCGGCAGGAGATGGTGGTGAACCCTGCTGTATTCTTTCACCACAACTTTCTAGAACTCTTTCTTCCTGTTTCTGTTGTGCCTATATTTCAAAAGGCCAGCCTTGTCATACTCTGTGTCACGCTGAATATCCCCGAGAACTACGTTAAGGGTACACGTGTCTGTGGAGTGCTCAGCCACTTGCACGTTAATTTCACGAACAGGCTGTTCCATTGATCGGATCTACTGGAACCCTTGACGTCGTAAGCGACGGAGTGCCAACACAACACACACAGAGTATATTCCGTTTTTAGTTGTTCTCTCTTTAGCTATTCTGTAAGTGTGAATGTCGAAAGAGCAGCAGTGATCAACATTCTCCAGACACTCGTTCTAAGTAGTTCATATCATGGCCACATCCGTGTAAATGTTTTTCACAATTTTCGTTACTCGTTTTGTATCTGATTTTATAACCCAATCTTCTTTCTTTTCCCTATCTATTCAAATATAGTATAATTTGCGTAGTCGTTTTTGCACTGCACACCACTGATGTACGGAATTCTGAAACAGTCTATCTATATTGTATACATAAAAATTTGTTTTAGAAAGTTCCAGCCAATTTCAAGCTAATATCGTTGATGAGGATAATCTCGAGAAGGTTTGCTTGCCCCTACATCACAGTTGCACGAAAACAATAGCTACACAATCTACACTGATTCTTATCGCGTGACCAAGACTTCTCTAACGAAAACCAACCTCATATGCGCCCTACGAACAATGTGTGAACTTTGAATAACGACAGAAGGAATAGCTGCCTGTTTCCCAATAAATATATAATCTATTTCCTGTATAGTGTGTTCTTTTAATTCGTTTGCACACATAAATACTTGTGCGTGTGTGCGCGTGTGTGTGTGCGCGCGCGTGTGTACGTCTGTGTGCATATGCGGAATCACAAACATATGTTTGTTAAACCTATATTTATAAGCACGAGGACTTTCATAGCGAGACTAATATATGTTTATTTTACATAGACATATATTAAACATATGGATGTGACACTGCACATATTTATAACCCAACGGGTATTAAGTATTCTAAATATATTTGTGCCTGTGTGTGAACACGACCGTGTGCGTGATGTCGCGGATGCATGTGTGTGTGTGTGTGTGTGTGTGTGTTTGCACGCACGTGCATATGTAAGTTTTCATGCACGCTTGTGTGCGTGCGTGTGTTGTGTCTATATGTATGTGTGTGTGTATTCGCGTCACTTTAGACGGAATAATGTGGAAGGTTTTGCAGATTTCAAGAATGTTACCCAGATTAGACATGTTGTTTGAGAATTAATTGCAGGCCTTCAAGTTCTCCGTTTACGTGGGATGGATTTGTCTACAACTGACATTGTTACAGCTGAGATCCATTTACAATAAGATTTCTGTCCATTTATACACAATTTGACCGGTTTATATTACATCACCCTTTAACTTCTTCCGAATAAACCCGATATCCTGGAACCAACGAGGAAACTACTACGACAAATGACAAAGCAAATATATTCTATATGGTCACTAGACATCCTAAAAATACAAGTCTAATATTTGTTATATCACATTCAACCAGCTCAATAAAACGAAAGACGCATTGTATAATGGGTTTCGAAATATCTTCAGGAATTATCGTTACTGTGCAAATGGAGTGATGATATCTATTTAACCATAAAAGACTAAAATATAGTCCAGAAAGTTAAATCGATTATATCGATCCCAGTGCTCAATTTATACTTATTTTATCGACTCCGAAAGGATGAAAGGCCAAGTGGACCCCGGCGGAATTCGAACTCAGAACGTAAAGACTGACAAAATGCTGCTAAGCATTTTGCCTGACGAGCTAATGATTTTGCCAGTTCACTGCCTAAAGAATGATACAATCTTGACATATCGTATTCTGACAACATATATCCAATAGGCTAGAGATGGTGTAATACTTGATAGTCACCATATTTGTAGACAGAGCACTTTTCTGAAAATAATCCACTTCTTCCGTACTAAAGAGTTATTTATAAGTCTGTAAAAAGTTTCATCTGGGCTCTTAGTATAGTCCTACATCACCAATAGAATAGGCCTATCGTGTTATTATACGTACAACTGGAAGTCTTTAAGTCATTTGGTTAGTAATTACCAAGCTAACATAATAGATATAATGACTGGAATTCATTCAATCCTTCTATGAAAACCTTTCATTCATTGTTTCAAACGACACTACACTGGATCATAGAAGTAGAAGCTTGGGCGTTGTACCAGTGTTAAATAAGAGATTTCAACATATTGGTTTGGCTGTGTGGTTAATATGTTCACTTCACAACAATATAGTTCCGTCTTCAATCCTATTGCCTGGCACAGTGGGAAAGTATCTTCTGTCAAGACCTTGAGTATTAAAAAGCTTCTGAGAAATACTTACTTCATAGAATGGAAACTATGTGACATCCCATCGTTGAGACAATTGTTTGTGAATGGACGGCGGACTTAATCTGTCTCCCAGTTTAACACCACCACGTGACCTATGTGTGCCCTTAGCGGAACCCACTTTGATGCAAGTGTTCAGGCTAGTCGCCAGTCAGAAGAAAATATTTTCCCTTCTTCACATCAGATTCTAGAATTTGTCATAAGCGCTGCTTTTCGTTTTCTTTCAAAGATGGTATCGAGCTCGAATCATTTTTTTATTAAGAAATTTTTATATTTTCTATTAGTCCTCGATATTCAGTTTAGTGCCATAATGCTCCTAAATCATTTAGTCCATTAACACTTTATTACGACATTCATTTTCATTAGAATGAAAGATGGTGAATTGTGTTGCTCACCAAATTTAGAAATTATGCAACTGTTCATCTCTAGTAGATATAATTTATTTTACACGTGTTCATGTTGATTTGTGGCTTGTGTTTTGCTATTAGTAAAGCTCTAAAAAATGTAATATTCACAATTGTGGAATTTTATATAAAAATCCATTTTAGTCCTGCTAGCTAACGTTAGCATTATAATGAATGGCGATGGCTTCATTTTGTAAAGGTACCTTCAACAAAAGTTAACCAAAAAGTATCATATTAGCGTGTCTCATACAAGAGCTTGTAACATAAAGAGTGCAATTTCATATTTCCATTGAAATTTGCTTATAAACTTGTTTGCTTAAAGTATATTCTGGAGGCTGCTTATATATATTATAACTATGAGTTAGTGTTTAGGTGTGATACATGTTACAACCTGCTTTATGAGGTTTATTAACATATTCGACAACATTGTAACCAGATACAAGAAATACTTCAACCGCAGGGGCACAATATAGGAGCAGTATCTACTAAGAATACATTAATAATACATATCGTATTCTACAAAACTAAATGCTCTCCAGTTACAAAATGTATAAATGTGTCACTAAAGCTACTATAAGAGAGAACGCACAGCCGACCAGGAACCCGTACATAGAATATTCACAAAAATATTTACGAAAAATTTTATATAGGCGTAGGAGCGGCTGTGTGGTAAGTAGCTTGCTTACGAACCACATGGTTCCGGGTTCAGTTCCACTGCGTGGCACCTTGGACAAGTGTCTTCAACTATAGCCGTCGGGCCCACCAAAGTCTTGTGAGTGGTTTTGGTAGACGGAAACTGAAAGAAGCCCGTCGTATATATGTATATACATATAAATATATATATATATATATATATATATGTGTGTGTGTGTGTGTGTGTGTGTGTGTGTGTGCATGCGTGTCTGTGTTTGTCTCCCCAACATCGCTTGACAACCGATGCTGTTGTGTTTACGTCCCCGTAATTTAGCGGTTCGGCAAAAGAGGCCGATAGAATAAGTACTAGGCTTGGGTCGATTTGCTCGACTAAAGGCATGCTCCAGCATGGCCACAGTCAAATGACTGAAACAATAAAAGAGTAAAAGAGTAAAAGAGTATAGAATTCGACAAAAAGTGTGAAGACTAATTTTGGAAGTTATAATAGGAGCAAAATACAAACCAAAAATTAACACAGAAACGAACCACACTTAAAAAAGAAAAAAAATATGGAATCTGCCAAAACTTAAAAGTAGTATAATCTTTAAATCTAGTGTTGGCGATTTTATTGATCATTGTAGTGTTCCTCTGACCCTTTGCGACCTACTAAAAAGTAAACTAATATACCATTATTACAAAAAGGCCCTGAAATGTTAATGGATTAATATATTTAGAAATGCTATTGTTCTTGTATAAACATAAGGAAGTGAGAAGTAATTATGAAAATCCTTAATAAAACGAACGAGCTCAAACATAGCCATGCCTTTGTTATAAGATATATAACTCAATATTATTTTAAATGTTTTTCTCTCTTTATATATACACTCAAACACAGATATACATAAAAGCCTGCTGACATACATACACATACAAACAGACACACATACACATACACGCACACACACACACATATAAACATAAATACATAGGCGCAGTAGTAGATGTGTGGTAAGAAATTTGCTTCCCAACCTTATAGTTCCGGGTTCAACCCACTACGTGACGCCTTGAGCAAGTGTCTTCTACTATCGCTTAGGGTCGACCAAAGCCTTGCGAGTGCATTTGATAGACGGAAACTGAAGGAAGCCCGTCGTGCATGTGTGTGTGTGTGTGTGTGTGTGTGTGTGTGTGTGTGTGTGTGTGTATCCGACAACCACTTACATCGTAACGGCTCTGCATCACTATCAACACTTATATTCAAAATATCTTTCTTAAACTGTTCATCGAGAAACTTGACTTCTCCCCAAAAAAGGAGATAATCCATACACTCAGTCACTAGCTAATTGTTTTATTGAATTCACACTGATAAGAGATTTTCCTTCTTATCCATATGCAAAGTAGAATATGACGAGGCATGTCTTTCGCAACAGATACAACTTTCAGCCGATCATCTTCCTTCTCTACATGGCCCTTCCCCTCGCTATATTGTCGTACATACATATATACATATAATTCATAAATAAATAAAAAAACGGAGAAAAAAAGACAAAAAGAAAAAACAACAAAGCGAGGACGTGGCACATGTAAAGTATTAGAATATATAGAAATTAAATTCATGTTTGATTCACTCGACTGTTGATTAACAGCCCAGTCAAGATGGTATTTTCTTCACCTCCTACTCTTGCATTTGCACACATCTACAAAATGACTTTCTAAAATGAACTTCCATTATGCAGCTGAGGAGTACATTTTCATTGCACATGTTATGTGGTGTTCTCACTACATAAATAAATAAAGTTTGTACGAATCGTACGTATTGCTATAACCTAATGTATTTTTGTTGCTTTTCTTCAAATTTTATTCACCAAATCTCTTGATTTTGTTTTTGGTTTTTACCCTACCAAATTCCGGTGCCACAAACATTTTAAGTACCACATTTAATCTTTTGATTAAATCTACATTAGATAGATAGATAGATAGATAGATAGATAGATAGATAGATAGATAGATAGATAGATGTGTTTCCCACTACCGCTTGACAACCGGTGTTCATGTGTTTATGCCTCCGTAATGTAGCAGTTCGGCAGATAAGACCGATAAAATAAGTATCAGGCATTACAAGAAATAATACAAGTCCACGATTTGTACGTTTACCTTGTGTTTCAATATTCGGGATTAGGACCCTTTTCTTTTGGAAATCTCATTTCTGTACTGTATATATATATATATATATATATATATATATATATATATATATATATATATATATATATACACACAGACATTCTCCATTAGTTAGATCACGTTACGTGAATATATTGATCAAACATTTGATTGTGTGTGTGTGTGTGTGTGTGTGTGTGAAATGTTCCTGTTTCATTAAACAATTCGCGTTAACTGAATGAACTAATAAACACTTCTACCAAGTATTTTTTTCAATCAATGTGAAAATGCTACTGTGGGATATTGTGACGCCAGTTTCAGAACTATATGGTGTGAAAAAGCACGAAATCTTCTGGCACTTGATGAACTTTCTTAGTTTATTCATAGTTAAGTCAAAGTAGAAAGTACAATGCCTGTAACATTTACGAGGTTTCTGAAACCATGGTGAAAGCGTGGACGTTATGCTAGGTTATCTGTTATCGTAAGCGCTGTCGACTCCACCTAGCAAAAATCACCTTCTCCCGTCATGCTTACTCTCAAGGGCTGGCTTCACGGTTTTCATAGCCTATAATTACCCCACGTGGTCGGGACGCCAGTCCGTCGCAGAAATACTCATTTTTGCCAGCTGAGTGGACTGGAACAACATGAAATGAAGTGTTTTGCTCAAGAACACAGCGCGTTGCCCGATCCAGGAATCGAAACTACAATCTTACGATCAGGAGTCCAACACCCTAACCACTAGGACACGCACCTCCACTTTCCAGCTAGTAACCTAACTTGAAGATAGTGGTCACAGTGAACCGTCGAACAAACACAGAAACATCTCCGAAACGTAACTCACGAATGTAGCCCCCTCTCGCATCTGTATAATATCGCTTTCACTTGCAATCTCTTACAAAGAGAAACACACAAAGAAGGTGCAATAAGAAGGAAGAAACTGTATTTCATAAAAACGTTTATTCATATTCAAATTAAGAACCCGATCCGTGTGTTTGCAACTAAGTGGAATTCAATAAACGCACACAAGAGCCACGTGGTGATGTTAAATTACTGGTTAGTTAAAGCCTGCTACACAAATGATGGTAGTTTCTGCATGTTCGAAGATGATGAAAAAGAGCGGCACATCCTCGAATAGATATGTGAACCGATCCATGACGCTGCAGAGTTTTTCTTCCTGCCTACGTTGTGTAGTTTTAAATTGAGTGTCAGTCCGCGCAATCCTATCCCATTGTTCAGGTTTTGAAGTCTGACCACAGTAGGTCAGCGAGCTAAAAATGGCTGCTGTGATCAGCAATAGGTTCTTCATTGGAGTGGCCTTCTTCCGAGTGATTTGCTTTGCTGAGCTGGAGAACTCCACCTACACTGGAGTTGCCGAAAGAGAGTCAAAGAAAGCAACATACTGCCTGAGTGATTCCAGTCCTTACAACACAAATATGAAAGATAAAGACGTTGACTTTATGTTTCAGAGATTTAATCTTCTTTATTCTCAAAGCATGTTATTGTCGTAATTTGTTCCGTTCTCTATCACTTGTTATACAACATTTGACACCTTTTCTACTCTTACATACATCTTTCTTTTCTGTTCTTTCGTTATCTTTCTCCTTGTAATTCCGCCCTCTCTCCTATACACACACACAGTTTTAGCTGTCATTTTATATGCCACCCGTTCATATTTTCTCACCCTGCTTCCACCACAAATATTTGGGTTTTTTTTGGTTTCTTCGCGATATCTTTTCATTCTAGCCCATTTTTTAGCCTTCTTCTATCCTTTGATATTCACTTCTCTCTCCCCCACCCCTCTATCTCCTTCACTCGCATTGTTTTACTTTCTATCATTCTCTCTCTCTCTCACTTTCACATACAGACACGCATACACATATATATACATACACACATACACAAATACACAGAGACACGCAGGCACGCGCATGCACACACAGATACACACACACACATACAAACACACACACACATACAGACAGACAGACAGACAAATAGATAAATAGATAGATAGATAGATAGATAGATAGATAGATAGATAGATAGATAGATAGATACAGACAGACAGACAGACAGACAGACAGACAGACGAATAAACGTACATATTTATGCGATTACATACTCGAGAATATATGAACATATGTGTACATGCACTCACTCCAACGCATGAGATGGTTTTTCGGTGGTATTCATTCACTGTCGATTATGAAACTGGGTCAATATCTTTTGACATACTTTGGCGTAAAATGTTAGTTTCCGTGAGATAGATTAGGCATATAGATAGATTAGATAGATAGATAGATTAGATAGATAGATAGATTAGATAGATAGATAGATAGATAGATAGATAGATAGATAGATAGATAGATATCTTTTTATTATAGCCACACAGGGCTAAATACAGAAAATGGACAAATTACAAAGTAGAGCTTTTCTTGGGGGAGGAGATAATTTCGATCAAAAGGGATCGCGGGAAGAAAAAAAAATAGATAGATAGATAGATAGATAGATAGATTGATAGATAGATAGATAGATAGATAGATAGATAGATAGATAGATAGATATAGACAGATAGATAGATAGATAGATAGATATATTGATAGACAAGCAGACAGACAGACAGATAAAGAGCGAGAGAGCGAGAGAGGCAGGCTAGAGAAAATGAGGGGGGGAAGAGGGAGAGGAGAGGAGGAGAGGATTAAGTTTAGGTGTTTTGTTTAGAAAACGTTTACATTAACACGGAATCTAATATGGCGTAGAAAAGCTTGGCAGAGAATTGAAAATAAACAGATGTTTTCCCAACATATAATGTACAAAGATCCCCCACTGACTCGTATATTCATGGATACACTGTACTGATCATTAAAATCATGGCTGCGTTTGTTTTAAATATATTTTTTAATTCATATTCAGTGAGACATCCGTAGTCAAAGTTTGCAGAAAAAGCATAATCAGTAACTGTTCAGGGCCGAATTATTTCTGAATCTGAAAGAGGAGCCTACTCTTTGAGTGCTACTTTAGTTTATGAAATAGTTTTGATAGGAGATTGTCTAATATATGTAGACACAAAAATATTAAGAATCATTCTCAGCACCCTCTGTCGAATAGATTATTTCATCTTCCTCGAGCGGACAAAACTCTGGTTACAAAACTGCGAAATCGTTGTCACGATGAACAGCCAGCAGTTTTTGCATCAGCCACGCTAACTCATCTGGTTTTTTTCTTCTCACGTAACGGAGGAGAGCGGCAAAATGGGAATCGAAGAAACCGGGGTTTCCAGCGGTGACTGGTGCGAAAAGGAATCTGTCTGATAACGACTGGTGTTTAATAAACTTCTGCTCTTCTGTGTTGTATGCAGCAGCTCCCGATTTTGATGCCCCAGGTGAAAATTAGCACTGTAGAATGTAATTCAACATACACTGTATATTAGATCAGCAATTTGTACTCACAACATATGGCGTCTAAAAGCGAAAAGGGTTATCCTGCTCGGTCGCCTACGGTTGTTGCAATCGAGGCCAACATGCTCAAGTTGAACGAGAAACGAGTAGCATCGAAATACCTTTGCTGCGATGATAAGAGAGATACAGTCCGAACAACTTTACAGTAACTCAACAGGGAATTCATACAGCTCAGAATCTCGAAGACAGAGCGCTAGGCAAGCAACTGCGATACACCCAAAATCTAAAATGTGCATTCACATACAACGCCACTCTCTGTTTGCGAGGTACTCAGGAGAATATTGAGACGGTGCTTGGCAAAAAATGACTGGATTCTTGTGCTCATGAAACTACATTTGCTATTGTCCAGAAGATCAGTGAAGCCGTCGTGACCCGGTCAGTTCATGCCATCTTGTACTAAGAGTCCGCATTACGCTCGGATATATTACAGAGCATCTCGTGGACTGAAGGCAATGGAGAAAGAGTGGCGGAGACAGAAACCACTGAAAATCAGAAATTTTAAGTTCATGACAGCCAGTGTCATTGAAAGGCCTTGTAAGTGACTTTTGATGAATGGTGACGTCAAATTTATCGAGATGACCTGAATGGTGAGACTGTGGTGCACTGCGCAGCGAAAAAAGGAGTTTAGGAATAGTTAAGTAGTTCTTCGATAAAAAAAAAAGGATTGGATATGAAGCAGTCGAGCGTGTCGTCGCCAATAGCTTTCGTTTGATTCCTAGGTACTCTTGGATGGTTCCCAAAAATCAATGAGCTGAAAAAGTAGGCATCGTCCTTCGAGTTCAATGCACGTCAGTCAGGATAGAGCGAATGCTGTATTCGGTGTGAACAATTTAACTTTCTCAGAATTTACATTTGCAACATCTGACTTGGGTAAGTTTATCCCGAGTCCAAGAATCAACAAAGTTAGAATAACATCGGAAAGGTCGTCTTCTCTAGACAGCTGAACCGCACGGTGTCGTATTCTTCATGTACCCGACGTTGAACGGTGAGTGACTAGTGTTCGCAACGTGGTCAATGACTAAAGCAAAGAGCAGAGGTCCGGATAGGGCACCTTGCGGCACAACGACGGTGGACGTTATGATGTTACCAAAAGTGATATGATTATTAGATAATACAGTTCTATATTTAAGAGATGAGGAATTATGTACATTATTTACATAATTTACATTTGACGGGCATATGACGCAGTGGTTAAGAGCGCGAGCTACTAACCCTAAGATTCCGAGTTCGATTCCAGGCAGTGACCTGAATAATAATAATAATAATATCGAAAAATACCTTAGGAATTAGAACTACTCGGGCAGTAAATTTAGGGCATAACTATAGAAATATGCCAGACCTCTATTGTTTACTCACAACTTTCTGAAAAACAGATATTTATTAGTGAAATTTTCTACAACTACATTTCAGACAGTGTAAATGAAAGTTACATCGGAGTTTGTAGATATTTCTATTCAATAATTAGTGTAAGTATTGTACAGTCTTTTTCACAAAGATTTCTTTCAGAAAATTTTCGGGAAAGAGTGGAATTGTCCTCAAAAGTTCTTTCAACATAATTGTGATTGAATCATCAAAACGTATGAGAAAACAAAGTCGAGATGCATGAAATATCGTTCACCCATTTTATTTTTCACACATTTTCCCCCCGACAGAATCGTAATCTATATCAACTGAAAGTAATGTGTAGGAAATTTCTCTACAAGTTAACAATTTTTCTGAAAGCTATGAAAAAACAAATAGAGTAGTGTGAATTATCTGAAACTCCTCTCTCATCTCTAAAAAAGGTAGCCAGAACAAATTCTGCTACAATCTAATCTATGCCATTTGGAACGTATTTATACAAAATTTCATAGAATATTCATATTCCTGATTATGAGGAAACAAATGGGAAGCAGCTTCGGTAGTTATGCCCAAATGACACAAGTAACTTTAAACCACTTTTGTTAATCAGTTTTATTTCTTCAACAACACCCAACAAAAATAAAAAGATACCGGAATCACCACAGTTTTGCTGATATTAGGCTAATGTACAAGCAATGCTACAGGTATTTGGGCAACGTTTATCTTCAAGAGCTATTGGGAGACGTTACAATAATGCTATCACGCATGAATTAAAATGTTGCAGTGGATTAATATTAGATTTGTGATTGCAGCATACTTAAATCATTCAATATTAAATCACACAATAATAATTTTCAAGGAACTTGAAAAAAAAAATCAAAATTGGAATTTACTATCCAGCACTGTTACTGTATATCTCTCGTTCAGAAATTTAGAACAAGTTGTTTTTCTCTATACGAGATCACTTACAAAATATATATTTGCAAGTGGAGAGAGCTTTCGTCACTAGCTTGTAGTTGTCTCACACTGAGGACGGATAACATCCAGAAGCCTAGGTCTGTGAGTATGACGTAAGGCGAGAGATGGGAGCAATGACTTCCCTTGCCAATGCTGTACAGACACAAACTGTGTCGGTAGCCAGCTGGAAAAGATGTTTTCCTGGGGATAAAACAACAGTAATATCGTCCTTTATAGGGCTGCCACATTCTGTTGGCATATAAACATTACCATATATATATATATATATATATATATATATATATATATATATATATATATAGACAAAATGGCTGATAATTAGCAAGGTGAGGCACACATAAGAAAGAAGAAAGCAAAGGACCACTGATGAGGTCACAGAAGTGTGACGAAAGAACTCTGGCCGAAATAGGATTAATGTAATATAATGTAATATAAAGCTGAAGCAAATTAACACCAAATATACAGTGCGTGTGTTTTTATTGGCTAAACTGGCAATATGACCAACCCCAAGAGTAGCTACAAGAGAAATCCATTTGAGCAGATCTGGAGACAATAATTCAAATAAACAGATAAAGACAATATGACACTTTCACCTTCAACTGTGTACATTTTAATTTGTCTTAATCAAGTTTATTTCTCGAAGGCGGGTGGGGGTCGAACGAAAAGTTTACAAGGAATTACAAGTATTTCCTGGCACCGAAAAAAGTTTTAGATATAAAAAAAAAATAAACTAACAAAAATTAGACATATGAAATTTGATAAAATATAGTCTGTATTACGTCCTGAACTTCTCTTTCTCTCCCTCTATCTATCTCCACAGAGTCGGTTTTCTCTTTTCCTTCTTCTGTTTTCTTTATATACATACATACACAGACACACACACACACACACACACACACACACACACACACACACATACATATATATATATATATATATATATATATATATATATATATACCTATATATATATATATGTATGTATATAAATATGTATATGTGTATATATATATATATATATATATATGTGTGTGTGTGTGTGTGTGTGTGTGTGTGTGTGTGTGTGTGTGTGTGTGTGTGTGTGTGTGTGTGTGTGTGTGTGTGTGTGTAAAATTAACAGAATGAGATAAAAAATCCAAGGCTGTAAAAGTTTTCAGAACATTTATAAAGAGGTCTTACAGGTGTTTCCATGATATTTTATATATCCCTTCATCAGGGAGAAAATGTTTAAATAATAGTTATTATAGAGAAAATATGAAATACAGAGTGAAGTGGAGGAATGAAAACAGACGTGAGATACAAAAGGATATTGTATCTGCAGTTCCATTATTTAAGCAGAATGGTGTATATATAAGTTTTCTGTACCTTTTGTGTGAGTTCCAATGGTGTTTATAATTGCTCATTCCAAGCATAGAGTCTTGTAAATAGTGTTATTCGATATGTGTATATATATATATATATATATATATATATATATATATATATATATATAACATATACTGCAGTGAATTATTCTCTGTTGATTGTTTCCGGAATTTTGCGCGCCGGAGCTGAGGCATTTTGAAAAATCGCCCCAATATAATCGGTAGTACTATATGCAAGTCTTATTCCATGAAGACAATTCATGTATAGTTCTGTAAATTATATTGATTCTAGAACGTCTATGCTGATGACAACACGGATGTTGTTACGTAAGTAAAACGTTAATATTCGAAACTCCAGTCCATAGATAATTCTTTATTCTGTATATTTCTCATTTTGTCCTGTTCTGGTGTTTTTGCGAAATTTTTTCTGGAGAACATTATTTTTCTTTGAGGTTGGGTCATTGATGACCTCTTTCTAGCATATTGGATGTTGACCTAGTGGTCATCCCTTATACACGTGTAGTACAATTTTTTCTGAAGTTTCAGATCTTTTATATGCTAGGCCACTTGGTTTTAAATTGAATTAATATTCAATTTATCACCCTATCTATATAAATAATATATATATATATATATATATGTGTGTGTGTGTGTGTGTATATACATATATATACATATATACATATATGTATGTAACTAGCTTGATAGACAGACAGACAGACAGACAGACAGACAGATAGATTGGTAGATAGATAGATAGATAGATAGATTGCTTTTTTCCTACTCTTGACATGTAATAAAATATTTTAAAGTAGTTTATCAGTAGGACGAGAAACCTTTCAACATATTTTAATTAGATGATAATTTATTTTAGTAATTATACTAAAAATTGATGTAAACTGAATTTCATTAATTTTGCTAAATCTTTAAGCATGAATATATTTTATCAACTTTTCACCCATACTCCTTCTTGTTGGTTATAAGTTTTTTTCTAGTCTGGCACGTTTTTCTTATAACTGAAATAGCTAAAACTTGATATTACAGTGTGTGAGAACTATTTGAGGACATATTTGGTAATTTAATAAAAGAACTCTAATCTTGCAAAAGCTAAAATTATTATAATTTTTTTTTAAATTGTGCTCATATTTTCGAAAACGGAAATATAATTATTCTATGAATGCACCCACAGATTCGATGACAGCTTCAATGTGTGAACGGAATTGTTGACATGCATGTACGAAACGGTTTTTATTCCTCTCGGATATCACTTAAACAATGGCAGCCTTCAATGAAGCTAAGCTAGCGTAGTGTGAGAAAGTCAATTAGTCTCCCGTACGATAACACTCCAAACGCAGTAGTCGATAGTGTGTTTGGAGGTCACAAGTTGACGTTATATAGGTTTTGTCAGATGATGCTAAGTGTTGTCGAAATACGTATGGCATTCCATTGCATACTTCATCAATACAAGGCTTAACAACTGTCTCCAGTTCTTCAATGTATCCAGTGGTTTTAATTCTAAAACTTCCCGGAATGATGTAACATCTCATGATAGTGTAGTCCTAGATATGTTATAGCTGCATGAAAATGGAGAGATTGTCAAAGTTGTTATTCTAAATAATATTGTGTTAAAGGCATGACTGTGCGGTCAAGAAGTGTCGCATCCATATCGTTTATGGTTCAGTCCCACTGAAAGACAGCCCCGGGCCGACCGATTACTTGCGAGTGAATCTGGTAGACGGAAATTGCGCGAAAGCCTGACAGACAGACAGACAGACAGACAGATAGATAGATAGATAGATAGATAGATAGATAGATAGATAGATAGATAGATAGATGGATGGATGGATGGATGGATGGATGGATATGGAGAGAGAGTGATTTGTGTGTATGTGTGTGTGTATGCATCTTTGTGATTATGTTTATCTGATTTGGATTGTTTACACCCTCGTAACTTGACGATTGGGCAAAAATACTCTGATAACATAAGTACCCCCACTTAAAATAAGTACTGGAGCAGGTTCATTGACTAAAGTCTTCAAGGTAGAGCCCTGAAGCACACACACAGACACACACAAACACAAACACACATATATCGTTAAATTTATTGCCAATCAAGTACTGAGGCCAATCATTGTCGTCTGAATCAAATTATATTTCCTTGTACCAATATCAGAACTTTCGTTAAGGCGAGAAACTGTTATTATTATGCAGAGAAAACAATTATGTTTCGCACAATAACATTTTGTGAAACTTAAGGAGACGTTAAACAATGTACTCCATGAAATGCAGGAGTGTGCATTAATTTTTGCCCCAGAATATCATGAGTACATATGTTAACAAGCCATAAACAGCTGCAACTTTTAAGCGATGTTCTGTAGGATGTAACCATTCGTTGAAGTCGAAATACTGCAACGAGTGAAATACTGCCCATAAACTTACTCCTAAGCAGCTCATTATCTGCAGACCGGTTGTTCTCTGAATCCCCTCTAAAACCTCACAACTTTCCATAGTTATCTTATTTATTTTATTCCATTGCTCACGTACATTTTAGGTATTGATAAGGGAAGTAACTCAAATAAACTAAGAAATTAACTGTTGATTGTGGTGGCGATGATGCCGGTAGTGGATTTGATGCTGATAAGAGTGAATCGAGAAAGATATAGAAAAAGAGAGGTGGAAACAGTGTGATAAATGAAGAGATATTGAAAGCATGGAAGAAATAAAAGACAACTGTAATTTGCTTGAAGTATTACTGTGTATGAATAATATAAATATTCTAAAGAAGGCCTTTAAGCAATGATGGTGAAAAGTTAGACAAAATATGTATTGTGACGCAAATAAATGACACAAAGACAAGATATTGTACCACACGTTGTGTAACGTTTTTCATATTGCGGGATAACGTCTCCTTAAACATAAGATAGTAAATAATCCAAATGTGCAGAGAACAAGTGTTATATTCGGAAGAACATTCTCGTGTGCTGTGACGGAAACTTTTGTGGATTACTATATTTGGAGTGGTGGTTGATAAAGATAAATAATATCAGTAGCAGAAGGTATGGTGTGTCATCATAAGCAGCAGTATTAACTCTCCTGGTTAGGGGAGTTAATACGGATGTGCAAAGGATTACTGGATAGTGCGGATGTGAAAAACAGTGACTGACCTTAGAGGTATGGTTCGTTTGTAAGTTAAGAGGAAGAGAATAATCTTTATATATAAATGGCAATTTCTGTCTATCTATCTGTCCGTCTGTCTGTTACCATCTTGCTGCCCAAACCAGCGAACTAATCTTCAACAAACTTTGTATACATGTTGAACTAACATCTAGTTCAATTATAGGCGAGTTGAATATCAATAAAAACCAGTTCTGGAGCGACTACGTGGGTTGGGCTATTACATAATATAATTCCCAGATTCGTAAATATATTTCCCAAATTTGTATTTTTCTACATGGATGAAAAAAAAATGCGGTGCGGACGGAAGTTTTCAAAAGCTTAAACATATAAAAAATTTTTAAATACATATATACAAATTATATAAGTAATTAAAAAACTATACAGTACAGTACTGTTGCTACTTCGCGGATTTTCCCCTATTGCGGGGGGTTTGGGAACGTAGCACCCGTGGCAGCCGAAGGATTACTGTATACTGTACGTATGCATGCACATCAATTTTGAAAATGTGATTTCTGGGTAAAATCGTATGAACCCCCTTTTATATGATGAAACAAGCAATTAGTTTGCGATCCTTCATCCTTCTTAAGAACAGAAAGCACTTTCATACAAACCCATGCAAATTGTACCCTCCCCACTTGACTTTTAAACAAGCAATAACTTCTATTACGCCAGTAATCCATTTCATTATATATCAGCTGTGCTGATTCTGCCCATAAGAAAGGAACAAATAATACAACGTGCCTGTAGGTCATAATAGCCTGGCAACGTCGGGATGCATTGCTAGTTATGTTTATAAGGGATAGCTTTTACTAAGTTGTTAGGTGTTGTAAGGTGTAGTGATGTGATAAATGTGTACGAGATATAAGTAGAAAGATTAGAAAATTTAATTTGATGTGGTGGTTAAAAAAAAAAGAGACCATTTACACCACCCAATTCAGTCCTGCTGTTAATTTCTGGTCTACTTTGCTTAATGAGTCTCAAGTTACCAATATTCCGGTCAGATGCTAAAGTGGATATTCCTATTCTACATCAAGAGTGCGGTATTTGTCGACAGAAATAGGATGAGAGAGAGAGAGAGAGAGAAAGAAAGAGGAGAGAGTAAGACATAGGATTCTAAGAAATAAGAGGTTGAGTAACAGTGGTAGATAAAGTAAACATGTAAAGGAAAGAGAGCGGGAATGGCAAAGTGATTTAAGCACGAATACAAAGAAGTACGAAAGGAAATATCAAAAAGAGATCGAAGTTTGTAACATCACTGCACCCTTAGTTAATTTCGTCTTCCCCCCCCCCCTCTCTCTCTCTGTATTTGTTTGAAGTGTTTTGAATGGTATCTTTCGCTACAAGAAAGGAAGAAAATGTTAAGATCTGCTGAATTACAGAAATCACTCGCTATATCGCGGTTCACTTATCGCGCCCTCAGTACATCGCGGATTTTTCTGGCTAATATATTCCTCAGCATATCGTTTCTGCGGTTGATAGGTATTTGTATTTTTTAGATTTTAACTATTTCTGTGGTAAAATAAGCATTTTCACGCCTAAAAATGAATAAATTAATAAATAAAAATACTGCACTGTATATGACATTAATTAAAATATATTAAAAGAAAATTTCGTAGTGTACCGTTGATGAGTAAACAAAGAATCGCCTAAGAGTGTGGGGAGAGTTTATAAACATATAAATATTTAAAAAAATAAATATATACGAATTATAAAAATAATAATAAAAAAAACTATACAGTACTGTTTCTACTTCGCGGATTTTCCCCTATCGCGGAGTCATATAAATCGACGACCTCGTAAATAATAATTGGATGATCCAAAGAGGTGATTGTCAGAAGGGGCGAGATTTGGACTGCATGCGGGGTGTTCCAGCAACTTGAAACCTAATTTTTCAATGATTTCATTAGTGTGAACAGCTCTATGTGGGCGTGCATTATCGTGCAACAATTACAATTGATTTGACAATAGACCTTGCCGTTTGGTGCGAATTACTAGTTTTAGCTTGTTAGCTAGCATTTCATTGGTGATTGTAGACTCCTTTTCCAGTTGGTGTTTCAGTATAAGCCCCTTTGCATCCTCCTGAACATTCAGCATTACATTTTCTGCGGAAGATTGACTCTTGAATTTCTTTATCGCTGGCGATTCTGGGTGTTTCCATCCCGTATTCTGCCTTTTGCTTTCTGGTTAAATGTGATCGATCCAGGTCTCATCTCTTTTGATTACTTTCTCCAAAAAGAGGCTTCGTTTTCATCGTTGTGGCGGTCGATTAAGTGTTGAAAGATTTCCATACAATTGTGCTTATGCGCTTCGGTAAGCTCTCTCGGCAACAATCTAGCACAGACTTTACGGAAGCGAAACTTGTTATGGATGATTTTGTATGCAGAGCTATGACTAATTTTCAGAAAACGTGCCACCTCATGGATGATCACTCATCAGTTTGGCAAAACTATCTCTTGAGCATGCTGAAACTCCACATCATTCATGGCGGTTGATAAGCATCCTGCTCCCTCGCTTGTGCGGCCATTTTTAAACTCCTCGAACCACCCATACTCAGTTCTACGCAGCAGAGCGCTGTCTTCATATGGTTCTGAAAGCCTGCAAAGAATTTCAGTCCCAGACCAGAGAAATCGGAACACTGATCTGTTCTTCTTTGGTATCCACTGCCAGCTGAACATCCATCTTTATTTTTTAACACAAGAAAGATAACTGGGGCGATCAAGGTCAATCCTTGACTACGTTCACTCAAAAGTACCACGTTTTAGCACGCATGCGTTAAAGGCAGTGCGGCAACCTAAAGAAAGTTTTGGCGAAAGTGCGGATAATTTTTGACTTCCCCTAATGATTGTGATTGTGTGCGTGTGTGTGTGCTTGTCTGTCTGTCTATGTCAGTGTGTATGTGTGTGTGTAGATGGGTGTATGTGTGTATGTGTATGTATGCATGTGGGTGTATGCGTGTATATGTGTGGGTGTGAGAAGGTGTGTGAATGCGTGTATGTGTGCATATGCGTTTGTGTGGGGGTGTATTTAAAAGATTTTGTGCAAAATACTTGATGCAATCAAAATATTTAAAGAAAGACTTTCAAAGATTAACTATTTAGAGATATTATTTAGAGAACAGGACGTCACCAGCCTTTGGGGAATAAGATTTCGTGTAGTGTGTATTTTGTGAGTAAGCACTTTCGTTTTATTAACTGTTCAAACACATGTTTTGGGCTGACTTCCACTATACGCATTAGCCATGAGCATGTGTGCTGGAAAAGTGGAAGGAAAATGCTTACTCACAAAATACTATATGAAAATTATTTCTCCAACAGTTGGTGATATTCTGTTCGCTAAATAATTTTTTATTATAGTTAGTAATTTAGAAACACAAGGCACTTTAACCATACAAGCATACATATATACATACATACATGCATATATATATATATATATATATATATATATATATATATATATATATATATATATATAAAACTGAAAATGTGTGCCTGTCTGTCTATCAGCCTCTGTGCATCACTAAAACTCGAGAACTACCTGACCGATTTCATTCAAATTTTACACATGCCTTACTTAGGGTCCATGCAGTGTCATGGGCCAAACAACTTTTCAATGTCTTGCCTAATGTGAGCCCGGAGCACTCTCTCATCTCTTACACTATTTTAGTATTACGTGTCAAAAGTGAAACAATAACATCTCTATTGTAATGTGAGATAACAATTTCAGTTTTAATAACTGAAATAACTTTCGCTGAACCGCTAGGTTACAGGAATTTGTAGCTGAAATCTAGGTCATGTTACTATTCTACGCTTTTTGGTTTATTTAATAAACACATTAATCGTTGTTTTTTCCAGTATGGTCAAGGTTTTCAATCGTGTTACTACCAATTTTATCCTATTCGTGTATCAGGTCCTTACGATGTCTCTCTGTGTTTTTATTATTCACATTTTAATATTGGTATATCAACACTATTATTATTTGTTATATATTTATTCACTTATTTATTCATTTATACTATTGTTACTTGCATTATAATATCATTTTAATTACTAATATGTTAATGGATAGGTTGGCTCATTTTGTTTGTACGTTTTATTCTTTTATTCTTTTACTTGTTTCAGTCATTTGACTGCGGTCATGCTAGAGCACCGTCTTTAGTTGAACAAATCAAGGATCTAGTTTTTTTCATTCGCAAAATATGCATTTTTTAAAACGAAGTAAAAAATCTGAAAAACGGGTATAATAATGTAGTCTTCCAGTCACATTGCTATGAAGGTATGATGTTATGGAGAAAGAAATTAGAGGAAAGAGTTACAGAGGTTTAAAAATCGGAAAAGCTGTATTTTTAGCCAATAGTGAGACAATTTTTTTGCGGTTAGCGAAGCGGCGTCAACTTTAAGATTGAACCCTGTGAAATTTGTAGTTTAGCGTCTGTGGCATGACCTGCTCATTGTAGTTTTCTAAATAAACAGAAATACCTAATAAAATCAACATGTATAATCTTACTGTTTCTTTTGTTTCTTCATTGATTGTAAGTTTTTATTATTTTTTTAATTTGTTATACTAATATATTTGTCTGCATTTGTTATGCATATTTTAGTATTATGCATACCTGTCATATATTTGTGTACATCATTAATATATAAGTGCATGTGGATGTATGTATTCATATATAAGTTTGTATCTACATTTATGCATTCATGTGTGTGTGAAGGGGGCGTCTGTCTCCAAAACTCCAAAGTTGAGTAACGTTTTCATCCTTGGATTTGTAAACTATGATAAGAATAACACTGGTCAACAAAGAATTTGTCTCAAAATAATGAATACCTGTATCTTATACGTTTTTGCATGCAGAATTTAAAAATAATGTGAAATTATCTGTATTACTCACAGTTTCTCTGTTCCACGATACCTCTCTCAGTCCCTGTTACGTGGGCTAAATTTCAGTTAAGCGGTTGAACTGTGAAGCTAAAGGTATAAGAAATACTCCTAGTCTAAATTTTTATGAACAGAATTAACCTAGTGAAATCATGAACTCAGCTATCTGAGTCAATGAGTCCCAAAAAATTATGAAATGAAAAATATATAAAAATACTAACACACAGAAAAGGCAGAAAAAAAATACTAACACACATAAATATGTAACATACAGAAAAATTAGAACAAAACACGCGGGGGAAAAGAATCTCGTGTGTGAAAAATCAAAATAGACAACAGCTGCACGGAAAACAGTGAACCACAACACAGCGTGCGGTTGTTATGGTAACAAGCTGCTAATGCCACGCTGTCTGTTAATTGGCTAAACTTACCTAAATTTCCCAAATTTAATTCCAAATAACATCAGATTCTTTAATTTACGAGATAAAGTAATTAGTTGATCGTAATCAAAATTCAGAGCTGCATCGATACACCAAAATTGAAAGCAATCTGAGCAAAATCAAAAGGGCTCATTTTGCGAATAAAAAGGACTAGATCCCAAATCGACCCCATGACTTATTCGTTATAAGCTTAGTATTTATTTTATCGGTTTCTTTTGCCGAACCGCTAAGTTACGGTGACGTAAACACACCACCATTGGCTGTCAAGCGGTGGTCGGGGAACAAATACAGACACATACACAAATACACACACACACTCACACACACACACACACATATATATATATACATATATGTATATATATATATATATATATATGACGGGTTTCTTTCAGTTTCCGTCTACCAAATCCATTCACAAGGGTTTGGTGGGCTCGAGACTATAGTAGAAGACACTTGCCCCAGGTACCACGCTGTGGGACTAAACCCCAAACCATGTGGTTGGGAAGCAAGCTTCTTACCACAGAGGCATAAGAACAAATACAGTCAACTACATACCAATACTAATATATTCTTTTCTACTCTAGGAATAAGGACCGAAATTTTGGGGGAAGGAGTTAGTCGATTAGATCGACCCAGTACGCAATTGATACTTAATTTATCGACCCTGAAAGGATGAACGGCAAAGTCGTGCTAGCGTTTCTTATTTCTTTATTTCCCACAGGGGGCTAAACATAGGGGGAACAAACAAGGACAGACAAAGGGATTAAGTCAATTACATCGACCCAGTGCGTAACTGGTACTTAATTTATCGACCCCGAAAGGATGAAAGGCAAAGTCGACTTCGGCGGAATTTGAACTCAGAACGTAACGGCAGACGAAATACCGCTATGCATTTCGCCCGGCGTGCTAACGTTTCTACCAGCTCGCCGCCTTACCAATATTAATATATTAAAATATGAATAATAAAGATACAGAAAGCCACCGTAAACCTGATATACGAACAGGATAAGTATTGAAAGTGCCGCGAAAAAGGGAGTAGAAAAGAAAAGACAAAAGGTAAGTCTATCATCTCGGTGTTTCTCATCCGATCCTTCTACCTTTCCTAAGACTTGTCTTTCTGTTTCTCTGCTTTGCTCACTCTCCTTCCCTCTTTATTTCTCACACACACTATCTATCCCCCTCTCCTACTCCTTCTCCCTCTCCCTCTCTCTCCTTCATTCCCTTAGCTCTAATTTTTGTCAATTTTTGTGCCACTGTGTCTGGATTTCTATTTACTATCATCTACAATCACGGTTGTTGCATTTAGTCGTCTTTCCGAACCATTTACCATCTGTTGGAAATCGGATCAAATTTCGCCACACTGGATTATTAAGTGACAAGGACATACAGAAGTATCTCAATCTGCTAGAAATAGCAGCTAGATTTTTCTCTTAAAACTGGATGATGTTGCTTTAGCTATAGTATTTCTGATAGAAGGCCAGATGCTTATGGCTGGAATCCTTTTGATCATGGGCCTGCTTGTAAACTTTTCCTACAATAACTTAATGCAGTCGATCGTCGGTACAACATAAAATGGCAATTCACAAAAGTTGCTGGTTGTGGTATGGTAACGTGTAAAAGTACTATTGACATCATGAATACGGACGCCGTTTAAAGTTACATACTTAAGAACAAGAAAACAGTTTCTTTCTTATGTTTATTTGTTTAACTCTTGTTCTTTTTTTTTCTTATTCGGCATAATCTTTTAACTATCAGTAACTTATATACGTAAAAGACTGCTCATTTTCCGAAGCAAGGAAGAACAGTAGATTAAATCGACTTCAGCACTTGACTGGCGCTTAATTTTATTCTCTTTGGAAGGATGAAAATCAAACTTTAGCTTAACGGGATTTAAACTCAGAATGTAAAAACAAAGGAAAGAATAAATGGAACAAATGACGCAAGGAATGTTCTTCGATGCTCTCAAAGATTGTGCTAGTTTAGCGCTCTCCATCCTCTTATAATTGGTAGTTGACAAGTGCAAAATAAATGTAGGTTAAAAACAATGACGGAAAGAAAAGCGACCATCGAACCGGAAGATTACAAATGAAGATATGAAATAAAACTTATGGGTGACTAAATAAAAAAGGAAGAAACAAGATACTGCCGTTGACATTCCGATTTTTTGTTTCCTGTGGATAAATATTTTTGCATGAAATATGTGATAAAGTTGAAAATTTGTTTAGTAAATTTAAACCTTGCAGGTTTACATTTCATTTCTTTAGATAAAAATACATGGAAGTATTTTTTTTTATTTATTATGAAGTGCCTCAAAAGTGGGTTGACATTTCCTAATAGTTTCATGGCCTAGAAATTTTTTAAAAAGTGGGCTGAAATTTCTGTACTTTCCATAGTTGAACATATACTTGCTTTTAAATATAAGCATAAACCATTCCTTGTTCTATATACCTAAAAGAAAAATTTTTAAAACTCATATATCTTGTTCCATAAAGAAGACGATTGGTTAAAAGTAGAGTATATAGGACCGAACACATGGAGAACTAATTTACTGCTTCAAGCTTTCGCAATCAAAATTTTGCCAAATCTTGCTTTTTGATGACTTTATCACAATGACAGATTAGGTAACAGTAGTCAGGTATATACTAAATATTCCAGCATTTAATTCCATACCTCATCGGTTTAGGTTTAGAGCCTTTCGAAGTCTATTAAATAGCACGAGTGTACTGGAATTAATCCGCTCAACTGTGCCCCGTTTTGTGGAATAATGCTAAACTGAGAATTACATTAATGGATTCTATTCTCAACTGTTTATATATTTACTATGTTGATTTAGGAATGAAAACTATGTTTACTTTGCAATGAAAACCTTAGATTTATGGGGAACTGAGTTTGTACGACGTTGTTCTTCTCCCAAGTGACATACTAACATTATTTCTCGACAGCGCGAATTTTAGGGGTTCGATCTCTCTACATAGCATCTTGTTTAAGTGTCTACTACTTTGTATCATAGCCTCAAGTCGACCAAAGTCGTGTAAAATTTGATTAAGGAGACTATGTCTACATGGAAACATGCTGTTCCTGTTCTTATGTGATAGACCTAATCTTTTGTCCGGTTCATCACCCTCAGCAGGTTCTTTCGTGCCCTTAGACGAGTTCATTTGTATTGCTAGCATTCTTGGACGTGTTTTCGGGTGTACGGGTAAGGAAAACTATTGTTTTCTTTCTACCCAACAGTCTGGAATCCTTGGAAGTGTACTTTCTTTCCTTCGCCGAATAAACCATTAAGAAAACTGGTTTGGGAATTTGAATTCGGGATGTATCTTGTTACAAGATAACTTTTATTTCCCAGAACTCTAAATTAACAAAGCTGTCAAGCGGACTTTTATAATACTTATTTATTTTTCAACAACTTCAGAGGTTCAATTAAAGTGTGATGACTTCAATCACGAATTGAACCCAAATCGGATTGTGTTCCATCAAAGAGTCACTTTTACACAAGCATCTAACAGTTTTGATTCGCAGATGACGTTGCATTCATTGCTGAAACCACAGCTCAGCTGCAGGCCATGCTGACAGAGCTGTACATTCTGAGCTTAACTTAGTTCTTAAAATGAAAGGCATGAAAACAAAATATGTGCGGCTGGAAGACGCAGCCCAAGGCCGAATAGAGGTAAGAAGCAATGTAATCTATTCTACTATAGGTACAAGGCCTGGATTTTTGTGATGAGGGGAACAATTGATCCCAATGACCCCTTACTTGACTGGTAGTTTATTTATCGACCCCGAAAGAATGAAAATCAAAGTCGACCTCGGCGGAATTTGAACTCAGAACGCAGCGACGGGTAAAATACTGCTAAGCATTTCGCCCGACGTGCTAATGATTCTGCCAGCTTGCCGATTTGGGAAGCTATGAAATCGAGGAGGTAAAGGAGCACGTCTACTTAAAACATGCCGTGAATATGCACCGAAATATGGATATTGAAATCTCAGAAAGAATACGGGCAGGATGGAAGGCCTTTAATTGAATAAAGGACAAAAAATAATGTCATGAAATTCGTTAGCTTCTCGCTGTTTCTACTACAAATGCAATGCACTCGTAGCTGAGCACTTGTGTATTACCCTATAACATTATCAAAGCGTCAAAAACTGAAGTGCAAGTTTATTTGGGAAAGTATTTACATTTTCAGACAAGCAGAGAGAAAGAGAGATAGATAGATAGATAGATAGATAGATAGATAGATAGATAGATAGATAGATAGATAGATAGGGCCGACCAAAGCCTTGCAAGTAGATTTGGTAGACTGTAACTGGAAGAAGCTCGTCATATATATGTACGTACGTACGTATGTATGTATATGTATATATATATATATATGTGTGTATATATATATATATATATATATATATATATATATATATATATATATATATACATATATATATATTATAAAGAGAGAGAGAGGGGGGAGATATAGAGGGGGAGAGAGAGAGAGGGGGAGAGAGAGAGAGGGGGAGAGGGAGAGAGGGGGAGAGGGAGAGAGGGGCAGAGAGAGATTCAAATGAATATGGTACTTAAATTGAGGCACGAGAATTTAGTACGGTATTATCCATGCAATTTCAAAATAAGGTGATTAGAATCAAAATAAGCAACATGGATATCCAGAGGCAATGCAGTACCTCTGGATATCTTTGCTTATTTTGATTATATATATATATATATATATATATATATATGGGAGAATATACAAAAAATAACAACAGACGAGGACAGGTGGTGTAAATAACAAAAGTATATATTAGTATGACGCTCGGGAATACGGAAAGTCTTTGACGTTTCGAGCTACGCTCTTCAACAGAAAGAATACGGAGACAAGGAGAATAATCGTCACTTAATGTGACTAAGGGTGCCGGTTCACCAACATTGCTAGAAATAGGAGTTGAAAAACTTTTAGTACAGTAAGAAGAGCGCAAGATATACCGTATTTTAACGTGTATAAAGAACCCATTTTTGTCAAAAGATAGGTAAAAAAAATGGACCTTTCTTATACATGGATAGTATTATAATCCCTTACAAAACATCTTTTTCCAATTATTAAGCCCCAAAAATTAGGGTGTTCCTTATACAAGAGCGTTCCTTATACACGTTAAAATACGATAGATATACCGACAGGGAAGGTAACCTCCCCATGAACGTTTCTAGAATCACCAGTTTCGCCTACTCCGTAGGCATCATCAGTAGTGACTGCTCAGATGACTAATGGCCGATCAATTCCGTCTAATAGCATTTATATATTTGCCATAAAATTTATGATTTAGCAAACTGTTAATGCCTTACTAAAACTTAATATAAACAGCTAAGTGCAATGTAATACCATATAGGTAAAATTTAAGCGTCACTAAGTGTACACTACTGACGTTGCCTACAGTGATTTATTGAAACCATTTGATACGTACGATTCAGGTCTTTGTAATATATATTTTGAAATGTTTTAAATAAGGAATATCATGCGTAATAGATACATTTCTTATTATTTATCACCCAGTCTTGAAACATACATTTTAAATAATGAATGTCACGATATTACAATTTGGTTTGAGTTCATTACTATAACATTAATATATATGCATATAAGGCGGCGAGCTGGCAGAAAAGTTAGCACGCCGGGTGAAATGCTTAGCGATATTTCGTCTGCCGTTACGTTCTGAGTTCAGATTCCGCCGAGGTCGACTTTGCCTTTCATCCTTTCGGGGTCGACAAATTAAGTACCAGTTACGCATTAGGGCCGATGTAATCGACTTAATCCCTTTGTCTGTCCTTGTTTGTCCCATCTATGTTTAGATGGGCAATAAAAAAAAATAAGAAACATTAGCACGCCAGGCGAAATG
>NC_142936.1:20963595-20993595 GCF_046866305.1 Octopus bimaculoides | reverse complement strand
GATTGGTATTTAGGCAGTGTGTCACATATCCCAGGGCCCCAATAATTACAGTTATAAACCTTAACTTGAAATCTGGATAGAGTACCTGCAAATTTCTCAATAGTTCAGCGTAGGTGTTCTATTTTTCACTGATTTTCAGCTTTATGTTAGCATCCACTGGGCAGCTAATTACCACAACTGTGTACAGCTTCTGCTCTCTATCCAAATTATTATTTCAGGTCTGTTGTGCTTACATTTTATTTGAGGTCTTCACTAGAACATTCCACTAGTATTCCTTTTCATTATGAGTGGCTATTGCTTCTACCATATTGTGGGCTTTTATTTCTTTGTCCTCGTAATTATCCTTCCGACGGATTTCATTATAGAATGTCCTAGCTACAATGTTACGTCTCCATCGGTAGATAATGTCGCGATGACATTTTCGAACAACTGCTTATGATGTGGGTGATATCTTCTTTGTGAACCACACAAAGTCTACATCGGTTGTCACATTTTACGGCTTTTCCGATATTTCCTGTTCCAGGATTGCAAACGCACACCCTTCAAAGTGAGAGGTAGTAATCCGGCTATTGGTTCATGATAAACTGCTTTGATAATCGATGTTACTATCATCACGGAGCTTTCTACTAACATACTCATCCTTTCATCTGATGATACATTGTGATAGAATCGTGCGACTTCTTCGGGCATGTATTCTCGGTTATCAGACAAAAAGTGTTGCTCAAGGAGCTGCCTTCCAGTTCTTATGATGTTATCAGCCTCGTGTATTCAATGTATGTATGCGTGTGTCTTAGTGTTTGTCACCCACCACCACATGACAACCGGTGCTGGCGTAGACACCGACAGAATAAGTACCAGGCTTTATGAAGTAAGTCCTGGGGTCGATTTGTTTGATTAAAACCTTTCAAAAGCCATGCTCCAGTATGACTGCAGTCAAATGACTGAAACAAGTAAAAGATAAAAGAAGAAAAGACAAAAGATTCTCAGAAAGCTATGAGGAAACAAAATCGAGAGAGGTCACCAAAATATAACTATACTATATACAGATAAGTATGTATGTATATAGACATAAAAAATGAATATTTATTTCCACGTTTATACTAATTTATACGTGTACTCCTTAATGTCCTATAAATAGAGGTAGCATAGTTGACTATATGATTAGGAAGGTTGCTTTGTAACCGCTTGGTTTTTGGTTTAGTCCTATAGTGCAGCACCTTGGAAAAGTATCTTCTACCAGAGCCCCAGGCGGACCGATGCTTTGTGAATGAATAGACGGAAACTGCGGAAGCGTGCCATGTGTGTGTGTATGTGTGTGCGCGCGCACATCCTCGTGTGCGTGTCTCTCAATGCTTGACAACCGATGTTGGCTTGTTTACGTCTACGTACTTTAGCAGTTCGGCAATAGAGACTCCTAGAATAGGTACCAGAATTTCAAATATAAATACTAGAGTCAGTTAGTTTAACTAAACACCTCAAGGCCGCAGTCTTGAGACTGAAACAAATAAAGGATAAATGATAAAAGATATTGTTGATGCGATTAGACCCCCCCTCACACACACACACACACACACACACACACACACACACAAATGTGGACAGCCAAATTATTGAAATCAGTAAAAGAATCTCTCTTTACAATAATTGTCCATATAAAAGCTGGTTGGCTGGTTGATTGGTTGGTTGGTTGGTTGGCTGGTTGGTTGGTTGGCATCGTAAAGAGTGGGAAGAGACTAAAAGAGAGATACAGAAAGAGCTATAACATAACAAGTTCAGGATGAGTGCACATATTAGGAATTGTGGCAGGCGATGAGTAAAGGAACGCTACACACACACACACACACGCACGTACACACACACACACACATACACACACAGACACACTCACACAAACACAGTGAGAGAGAAAGAATTATAGAGACAAAGGAAGATGAAAAGGAATAAACGAGTAAATATGGCGCGAGTCATACAAATGAGAAATGTATTTTCTTAATTTTATTTTAAAGCAATAAATATTTACCTGATTCTACCCATGATGGTAAAAGTTTATTTCCGAATTCACTCATCATATGAGTAACACACTAATAAAGAAATCACTCTCTCTCTCTCTCTCTCTCTCTCTCTCTCTCTCTCTCTATCTATCTATCTATCTTTCTTTCTTCCTTTCTCTCATTCTGTCTCTCCCTCTCCCCCTTCTCTCTCTCTCTCTCCCTCTCTCCATATATATATATATGGATCTATTTTAAAATGGGGGCGCCAGTTTTCATTTATGTTTTATGTAGTGTTTTTGGTACGGAAGGACTTTCAAACTTCGTATACTTATCTATTTTGTGTTATAGAACAGAAAAATATTTTTGTATTCGAATTTATTTCATGTAAAAAAATTGTCTTATTTCGATAATTTCTACTAATCACTGACGTCTATTCAGTTGAAAACAGTTAGCGCTGTAACGGTGTATATCGTATTAATCCCCTAACCCTAACCCTAACCCTAACTAGACTGTTAACCGTAACCCTAACCCAAAACTAACCCTAACTCTAGAATCCGAACTCTAAAATTGTTACACACATAGATACGCACAGCGTAATTTATTATATAAACAATATATGCGTATAAATTACGATTAAACCGGATGAAATATGTCACAGGGAATAACATTTTTATGACTGGACAGCAGTAACTCTATTCAGCTGAATAGACGTCAGTGATTGGTTGAAATTACAGAAATACGACAACTTTAACATGGAATAACTTGCGAATTCCTTTTTTTTTTTTTGTTAAGAAGACTAAGAGTAAAAGATGTTTTATATGACACATTCTACCAGTGTCCCAAGTTTCAAAGTGTTTCGTTAGTGTTTCGTTAAGAAAATACTGGCGCCCCCGTTTTAAAATAGATCCTATATATATATGTTCTTTTATTCTTTTACTTGTTTCAGTCATTTGTTTGCGGCCATGCTGGAGCACCGCCTTAAAGGGTTTTAGTCGAGCAAATCGACCCCAGAATTTATTCTTTGTAAGCTTAGTACTTACTTTATCGGTCACTTACGCTGAACCGCTGAGTTACAGGGATGTAAACACATCAACATCTGTTGTCCAGCGATGGGGGTAGGGACAAACACAGACACAAATACACACATAAATACAAACATATATACATATAAATATATATCAGGCTGAATAAAAAGTAAGCAACGTTTTGAAACATGAAATTCATCACAATATATTTCAAAAATTCGGAAATTTTATTCATTAGAGTAAGCACCATTACAATCAAAACATTTTTGCCAACGAGCTACAAGTTTGTTTATTCCAGTAACATAAAAATCTGGAGTTCTGGAGCTGATGAACTATTTAAATGCACTTTCAGCATCGGTTTGATTTTTTAATTCCTCGCAGGAAACCATCAAGGGGCTTGGAAAAGCGGTAGTCGGTAGGAGAAAGGTCTCGGGAACAAGCTGGGTGAGGAAGAACTTCGTAGCCACTTTCCCTCAATTTCTGGAGCCTCATTAATGAAACCTGTGGTCGAGCATTGTCATGAAGAATGATTAGCCCCCTTCTGTTGACCAGTCCGGGACGGAGGAGTGGCAGTTTTTCGTAGAATTTGGCAATTTTTGGCAATATGTTTCTGCAGTAATGGTTTTTTCGGGTTTTAGGAAATGGATGACTCAAGCAGTACACCACCAAACAGTCACCATTAACCTTCTCTTTCAAGAGCACGGGTTTATGGAAAGTTTTCGGTGTTTCATTTTGGTCCAACCTCTGCGAAGAACGTTTATTACTATTATATAGAATCTGCTCTTCATCGCAAGTTACAGTATAGTGGAGAAATGGATCAGTCTGGTTACGGAGAAGAAGCGATGAGCAAATTTCATACCTGCGCATTTTCTGGTTTTCATTCAAATCATGTGGTACACATTTGTAGAGCTTTTTTGATTTTCCGATCGCATACAAATGGTTGCAGGCAGTTTTCTGGCTAACTTGAAGTTCTTTTCCAGTTATCAAGTTGTTTTTCGTGGATCTTTCTCAATGACGGTCTTTAATTGACCGTCATCGATGACGGTCATTTGAATATCCCGCTTTAACGGTTCCATTTCAGTTGATTGTCATAACGATTTCTTTATTGCCCACAGGGGTCCTCTACCATGACTCTCAGATTAGTCTCCCCCATCCGTATACAATCTACGATGTTTTCTAAATCGGCAGGGGCTGCTTGTATAATCATCTCGAGACCTTACCCCTGATAGTTTTGCAATTCTAGCGCTTGAGCTTGGAGCATTGTGATTTTATCCTCCAAGCCGTTTATTATGGTTGCCACCAGCCAAGCGGGGTCTACTTCGGGTGGGATGTCTCCTATCTTAATCTTGGAAGTCCGCTTTGCAATATAAGTAGGTAGGAATACCACTTCCGCCGTTTTTAATGATGTCGTCGACGCTTGTTTCGCTTTTTTCTTTGTTTTAAACCAGACTTCTCTTGTGATGTGTGCCACATCATTCCAAACTTGTAAATGACTGTGCATCGTAATGCATTATGAGTGATTTCACGGAGAGGGGTAATCACAGTTTTGATCCCTCCCTTTTCATCCTTCCTCTATACGTTCCTAACTCGTCACTTCTGCAGTTAATTAACTTTTATGAAATAGTGGCTACTGCTGCAAAATTGTTACCTTTTTTCCTGCATAAAATCTTCTCCAGCCGGCATTTTTATCAATGCTGTATTGTTGTCTGTGCTTTTGGCACTCTCCCAAGAATTTGTACCAGGTTCATTACCATTTTTTAACAATTTATCCATGTTTTGTGTTTTTTTCCACAAAATATAACAATATTTTCCCCCTTCACACAAGGGGGAAAATGTTAGCAAAACGCTGTCTCAAGCAGAAAAATCGGGTGTTTTACAAAAGACACAGTCATTTACAAGTCGTTTGTTGTAAAAACAAAAAATAAAAAATGGACAATACGAGTAAGGAGGCGGTGGAGCTGTGCCTCCGTCCAGTTTGGAATGACGTGGCATACATCACAAGAGAAGTCCAGTTTAAAATAAAAGTTCAAGCACGTAACAATCCAACAGTGTAAATTCAACAAATTATGTACAAAACTTAGGCTAAGCCTTTCGAACAACGCACAAACAACATTCACGATCAAGTCGGTCCAGGTGATTGTAACAACGATCTTTTTATTATCCACAAGGGGCTAAACACAGAGGGACAAATACAAACATATAAATGGGAACGAAAAAAAGACAAACGAATGGGGAAAATGAAAAAAATGAATAATGAAACGGAATGAAGCAATTTTTTTTTTTACTTTTTTTTAAAACTTATCAATAAGGTAGTTTAACATAGGCAGCAACTTACTTGCGTTTGCTGTCACGCTTATGTCCAATGTGTCTGTCCCACAGTTTTCCATCAAACCAAAACACTTTTTGGCGGTGGGGGTTGAGGAGTTTTAGGCACCTGTCCGTTTGTGTTATTGTCTGTGTCAGGAGGGGCAGAGAGAGGATTGGTGACTGCAGGAGGAGAGTGTGACAGCATGGGATCGGATGGGAGTCGGGTGATAGTAAGGCTGGGATTCACATTTTTTCCTCCTCTTTTTAGCTTATGTCCATTCCTGCTCTTCTTCCTACTCAGGCTCCTCCTCGCTTGACCAGTGGTGGAGGTGCGACTTTTTATTTTGGTTCCTTTGCACTGGGTGGAGAGCATTTTACCTTAATGGGGCCTTCTTCCCCAAATTTAAAACACCTACGAGTCCTGCCCTCCACCATGACTCTCAACTTGATGTCCTCGTCGACCGTAATGGTTTCCACCATCCTTTCTAAATCTCCTGAGGCAGCCTGGATTACCATTTCTAGGCCCTACCCTTGCCAATTTCTTGTCGGCACACTTTTTGCCTGGAGGACCCCAATCTGGTTCTCCATACCAAGTAGGCGGCTACCAACCAGGCAACATCCACCTCAGGAGGATCTCATCTACTCTTAACCGAGAAGGACGTCTTCCCCAAGGTAGAAGGAGCACCTCTTCCCCAAGGTAGAAGGAGCACCTCTTCCGTCTTGGGGGAAGTAACGGCATGCTGTCTGGCCACAGCCTCGGACGCAAACCGCATCTCCACAGTTGTGAACTTTCTCCCTCTAACTAATTAATCCACTTCTTTCCAAATGGGTCGCAGAGCCCTTTCTGCTTCAGTTCTCATAGCCACCTCCATACGTTGTATGTTCTATACAACACTGTTGCTTTGGCTGTCCTTTCGGTAATTTCCCTGGGAGGGGATTCCTTGACGTTGTTCTCCCTTTTCATCATTTCTTGGAATCTTTCACTTCTCTCCGAACACACATCTTCAGACTACCGTCTCACCGCTTCTGCGAAACTCCTCCTTTTCATCTCACCATCTATTTCGCCGAGACATTTCACCAGCTCCTCCTCAGACGACTACACGTCTGAGTAACTAATTCTCTCTATTTTAACAGCACTTTTCCCTTCAAACAAGGGGGACTGCTATACCAAAACTGCCGTGAAGCAGCAAAAACAAGTGTCTTAAGACACAACAGTTACTAACAAATACAACTTCCGCACAAACAAAATTCACGATCAATTCTGTCACAGATGATTATAACAACGCTGAAAAATATATGAATGTTAATTTATTGATGCATTTGGGCAAATCTGTGACTGTATTATCAGACAATTTCAAAAAATACTTTAAAAAATTCAAAACTCTGCAAAAATCCGGTACAAATTCTTCATGGTTCAAAACGTTGCTTACTTTTTACTTAACCTAATACACACACACACACACACACAACACACACACACACACACACACATTGGCCTTCAAGCTTTCAGCTTGTCTTCCTCACCATTTTTCTCGTTGCGTATCTCCTCCCTCTCTTTTTCTCTACTCCGGCCATCTGTCTATGCATCAGTCTATTTATCTGTCTATATATTCGTGTTTGTATACTGATGTGGTGGAAGCCTACCCCATCATGCATGTTTCTATCTCTTTCTTCTTTTTCTTGCCTTTCTTTCTTTGCTTCTCTTATATTTCTCCGCACTTGCCTCTAACTCGTCTCTCTGTCTATTTCTCAACCCACGTCTCTCACCTGATATTTGTTATATCTTTCCCTCACCCCTTTCATTCTCTCTCTCTTTCTCTCTCTCTCCCTTTCCCTTCCTCTCTCTTCCTCTCTCTCTCTTCATCATATACTCCCTGCTTGTACTTGCAACATTAACTTCTAGCTTTACGTTCTTTTTTCATTTACTTGCACTTCTATCTTCTTTTCCATTTTCTGTAGACTATATCATCTATCTATCTATCTATCTATTCATTTACCCATCTCTCTCTCTCTCTCTCTCTCTATATATATATATATATATATATATATATATATATACACACACACACACACAGGCGCGCACATGCACACACACACATATACGTATATATCCCGGTAACACTCCTTATCTACACTTACCCTCTCATTATTTCTCACACTTTTCTCTGTCTCTCTCTCTGTCTCTCTCTCTCTCTCTGTCTGTCTCTGTCTCTCTCTGTCTCTCTCTGTCTGTCTGTCTCTCTCTCTCTCTCTTTCTCTTTCTTTCTCTCTCTCTCTGTCTCTCTCTCTGTCTCTCTCTCTTTCTCTCTCTCTCCCTCTCTCTCTCTCAATCACTCTCTGATCATCATTCCGTCATTCATTATCACTCCGTTCCTTATTCCTCTCTTTCACCGTCCCCCCTCCTACCCTCTCTGCTGTCTCTCCTCCTCACAATTCCTATCTCTTCCTCTCCTTCCGCTCCTTTCTCAACATTTCCTCATTTCTCTCTTCTCCCCCCTCTCTCTCTCTGAACTGATGCATCACTCTTATATTCTTTACCTCTCGTTCTCTTCTTTACTCAACACTCATCCTCTCTCTGCATCATTCTATAACATTTCTTTTTCTCCCACTAAACCATAGTCCTTTCACTTCTTATAGACACGTGCATTCTGGTTCTCTCTCTCTCTCTCTCCCTCCCTCGCTCACACGTTCACTGATTCTCTACCACACAGACAACACCCCGCCTCCATGCCGTTTCTACTATAAAGATTCCTACTATAAAGGTTTTTGTCATTATACCAATATATATATACATATATATATATATATATATATATATATATGCATATGAATTTGTGTTCCCTATACTGTTGAAGCACTTTGTTTATTACTGGGAGTACTGAATGTGTGGGTACTGCACGAAAAAGAAGGTAAATATCTACCTATTTATCTATCTATATGTACAGTCATGCCAAAACACGAAACTCTCGGAACTTGAGTCATTCTCTTTTAGTACCTTATTACTTAACACACTCACCGGTTCGATTTCCACCTATTTAGATCTCATAGCCACCTCCATCCGATGCAGTCATACGTTGTATGTTCTATATATATTGGAAGGTTTGGAGGTGATGTACAGAAATTATATTATAGAAAAAAATTAAGGTACTCAGAAATCTGGATGTTTGTACATTTACAGATTTTTATTAATGTCACATGTTTTATAAATTAAATAAAGCGCTTTTCACCTAATCGTGTAGGATTTTACATACGCACACATACATATATCTATATATATATTTTGTGTGTGTGTATGTATCCTTCTTTTTACCTATTTTTCTTTACATACACACATATTTAATACATGTACACATACATACACACACGCACGCGCACACATGGGTGGGTTTGTGCGCACATTTACATTTGAAAATACGATATATAAACTTATATTTATATTGTAAATTTTCTAATATCATGCACATTATCACATGTATCACAAATATTTTAAATTTGTAAACTGTTATACGAAATATCTGACCATATATATATGTGTGTGTGTGTGTGTGTGTGTGTGTGTGTGTGTGTGTGTGTGTGGTATGGGTGTGTATTGAGAGAGTGAGAGAGATAGAGAAAGAAAAAGAAATTACTGTTCTGTTCAGTTAAGATCAACAAAAAAGTATTCCATCCAGTTAGAGTTAAATATCATTTAATGTACACAGTATAAAGGCAGAAGCTACTATTAGTTTCATGCATTGGAGACGCGAGTCTAGGCTGATTTATAACACGAGGTGTGTTATAAAAAACCTGCCTAGATTCGCGTTTCAAATTCACAAAATTACCAGTAGCTCGTATTTTTATACTGTGTGCATTAAGTGATGCATACATACAAACGAACATACATACATATATATTGTGTCATCCCATAAAAAATGTGACTTTTGCTTCTTTTATTTTTCAAAATTGAGATAAACAAGGTTCTTTTTAAATCTAAACTATGCTCTCCTTCATTTTCTACAATGCTATTCCATCTATCTGGTAGACTTGCAAAGCCCCCTCTTCCAAAATTCACTTGTCCGTGACAAAAAATACTACTCCTGTACTGTTCTGACCTCGTCTTCAGAATTCATATTTTTCCGTACAAATGATTTTGAAGACTGCGGAAGAAATGATGATCACATATGGCAATATCCGGCGAATATTGTGGGTTGGGCATCGTTTCCCATTCAAACTGCTCCAGCCTTTGGAATGTCATCCTCGCTGTATGTGGCTGAGCATTATCTTGGTAGAATACCTTCCGTCTTGAAACCTAAAATGGTCCTTTTTCTTCTAGCGCTGACTTAAGCCGCTCAAGCTGCTCGCAGTAGATCTCCTTTGTTATCGCTTGGTTTGGGTTTAAAAGTTCAAAGTGGACTAAACCTTTCATATCCCTCCAAACAATAACAACACCTTACGTGGATGAATAACTTCTTTAGCTTGGGGTATCGGTGTTTCTCCTTTCCCTACCCACTGTCTTCGGCGCTTGACATTTTTATAGAGAACCCATTTCTCGTCAGCTGTCACTTATTCGGTCCAAAAAAGGTTCATTCATGAGATGTGACATCAAAGAAGAGCACACATTCACTCTCTTTGCGTGGTTATATTCGGAAAGTTTGTGAGGAATCCATTGACCTAATTTGCTAACTTTTCCGATGGCACACAGGTGTTGATGAATGGCTGAATGACCAAATCTAAGCTTCTCTCCAAGTTCTTCAGCAGTTACGATGGAATTTTATTTCACCAGGGTTTGCAGGACGTCCTTCACGAGCTCTACAGGTCTTCCAGGGTGAAGATCATCTTCTAAGCTATAGTTTCCGGTTCGAAATTTTCTAGAACCACCGTTGACACTGGCTTACGCTTATTGTCCGATCCCCATATACTACATTAGTATTCCTCGCACTTTCCGTTGTGTTGTTGCCGTTATTAAACTCATGAAGTAAAATACGCCGAATATGCTACTGTGTCACTTTTTCATTAACGCTTTGAAAAAGTAACTGTTAAAATCGAATTGCACTCTTCAAAACAGTATTGCTAATTGCAATGGTGTCGAGTAGCATTGATACTAGCAGGGACTACCCAGATTCTTCTTACCCTCACCATAGCACGCTCTTTCTCTCCGTCATTGATGCAAATTTCCCCAGAACGCAACTACAACCACTGGAACCACTGCAGCCATGCCTCAAATTAATTGTCTTATTACTTACTGAGTATTTTTTCTTAACTTCTAAGATTTGATTGGGCATTTGGTATAATCACGATGAAGCATTTTCTGCTGCCTTCGCTTGTTCAGTATTAACTGTTCTGATTTCTTTAAATTTAGTGTAAGCCAAGTAGAACAAGTCCATGATATCTCACCAGCAAACACGCTTGTAGCATGGAAGTACACTTGTAGCATGAAAGACACATCGTACTTTACACGATTCTCTATGTGCTTCATATTTTAAGTCCGTCCGTTCAAGTTACCTTTCCATAATTACCACTTTTCTAATATCTCATAACGTGAAAGCGTCGATTTGTTATATGACAATGGCTTAAAAGCGGAGGCGCTTCTTTAAATTCCACCGGCACTTTCATGTTTTTCATGTCGTATAAAAGTATATACATGTGTGTGTGTTTGTGCATAAATATTATACCTCTGAATTTATTTTCAGCATGTTTATCGATTTTTCTTCTCAAACACATGCGCGCGCTCACACACACATTAGATGGATAGATAGATAGATAGATAGATAGATAGATAGATAGATAGATAGATAGATAGATAGATAGATAGATAGATATACGTACATACAAATGTACAAGGGCCTAGTGGTTAGGGTGTAGCACTCACGACTACGAGATCATGGTTTCAATTCTTGGACCGGGTGGTGCCTTCTGTTCTTGAGCAAAAAACTTCTCACGTTGCTTTGCAATCCTTTTGACGCCTCAAGTGTGGTACAGCCTTGCATCAGTTCAGGCAACGGTGGAACTGAATTAATGTGCAACATATACGAGGGTCGGCCGAAAAGTTCATAGGCTGACCAAGATACTCTCATGAAATAAACTAAATAAATTTTATTTTTCAATATAGTCCCCTTTGCGGTCCACACACTTCTTCTATTGGTGTTGCAGTGCTTGGATTCCATTGGTGAAAAAGCTGTTGGTAAAAAAAAAGTCAACAGCAGATTTCACCTCATCATCACTGCGATACTGGTTCCCAGCCAAGTCCTTTTCATACTGGAGAACATATGATAGTCAAATGGGGCCGAATCAGGAGAATGGGAAGGGTGATCAGTCAATTCAAAGCCACAGTCTGACACATCAGTCATTGAAACCAAAATCTTTTGTGCTGGTGCATTGTCCTCATGAAACAAGAATTCTTTCGTCAGTTTTCCAGGACGTTTGCTCTTGGCAGCCTTTCGTGACTGCCTCAGCAAGATGGCACAATACTTTCCATTGAAGATGTAACTCTTTGGAAGATAGTTTTGGGGGATGCAAGAAGCATCGTGTTTATACACGATGCTTTTTGCATCCCTAAAATATGAGACAATCACCGTCCCTGCAAATGAAACGACCTTGACCTGCTTTGGAGCAAGTGAGGAGGGGTATTTCCACTGCATAGATTGTATCTTTGTCTGTTGCTCAAAGTGATGAAGCGGACACTCATCCTGAGTTACGAAACTGTTGAAGCGTACCAGCTGGGTCTGCCTGAAACAATGTCAGATTTTCCTGTGAGGTCATCAGCATGATGCCGTTTTTGATCAGATATCAGACTATATGGTACCCACGGAGCAGAAACCTTCGTCGTACCAAGTTGATTGTGTAGAATATTCTTAACTATCTCATGGAATACGCTAATAGCATCAGCTGTTTAATTTGTAAACAATCGCCTATCATCCGCCACTCTGTGGCGAACACGTTCAGTTTTTCCAGTTGCAAGACGTTCAAGTCTTGAACCATCTTCAAGACTCTCCCTTCTCATTTTAAACTGAGCTACCCTCTTTTGCACTGTTGAAAAATCTGGACTGTCATCCATCCAAAAAGTAGAAAACATGTCAGCATAAAAGTCCTTGAGGAATAAAGCCATTTTCTGCAGGTACTTAATAACAAAACGTTGCCAAATTTTGTCCATTTTCGAGAGAAGTTGGTACTAGTTACTTTTGAAGTCTTCTTTGAACAGTCAGATATCAATTTACCTGGAAAGAAACAATGCAGTTATTAAGAAGGAGAGCTGAAATTAATGCATGCAAGATTTCACAGCTCCAGCATTACACTTTCATAGTCAGCCTATGAAGTTTTCAGCCTCCCACCACAACGTATATTTGATCACTGTAAACCAATCATTTTTCTTGTTTAGCAGGAAACTGCAGAACCCTTTCTCAAAACATGTGAGACTACCATATATATATATATATATATATATATATATATATATATATATATATATATATATATATATATATATATATATATATATATATATTATGTCGGGATGGTCATTTTTTTTTGCCAGATAAACACACGCACTATACATTCGTTCTCCACTCGTTTATTACTGTTCTTATTTTATCTTTTGTCTATAGTCGGGAAATCTTTCGTCACACATCTGTGACTTCTACAACGACCTTCTCCGTCCACGTGTGTCTTCCTGCTCCGCTTAATCTTATGTGTCTGTGCGCGCGTGTGTGCATGCATGTGTGTGTGCGTGTGTGTGTGTGCGTGTGTGTGTGTGTGTTGCATTTTGAAAGTGCACCTAAATTTCAAAAACGTGTCGTAGTTTTTAAATAGATTTATTTACATGCATACCAAACAAGTTTCAACAATATTTTGTTTATCAACGGTACAAATATATATATAAAACAAGAGGGGTTTAACATAGTTAAGAAGTACGAACAAACATGTTTAAACGATCAAATGTTCAACTGTTCACATAAATTTCAGTGAGTTTCACGGATAATATCAATAAATGTTCAGCGTAGATTGTAACAAATGTACATGATTGAAAGTTCGGTTATATTGTTTTAAGTTTTTATAGAATACGTGGGCAAGAGAAAGAATAAAAAGGAACAGAGTAAGGAAGAAGGGTTTTTTTCTTTTACAATTTCTGTCGCGTTGCGTGTAGTTCTTTTTTCTTCGCGTGATGGTCCCTTCGCTTGCCATGCTAAAAAGCGAAGAGACCACTACGTGAAGAAAATGTATATGTATGTTAATTTTAATACAATATAATAAAAAATTAACCAATCAATACAATATCCAAAAATATTAACCAAATAACGTTGACAACAGTTTCATATAAGGTCAAACTTTCCTTAGCGGAAAGTTGGTTCAAACAATAGACCAATAAACGGACATCATACATACATACATACATACATACATACATACATACATACATATGCACACATACACACACACATAAATACACACACATACATGCACACATATACACAGATACATACGGAATATTAATATGTAAAATACGAAAATTTGAAACCAAAAACATAAATCTTAGTGAGAAAATTTAAGTTTTAAAGTATATTTTTTTGCAATTTCGTGATATATTTCCGGGGTTTCTTTTTGCGTGGGGTGGGTACATTGTTGCTTTTCAATGTGTATTTTGTAGAATTTTTCTTTCAGTTCTGCTGTCAATTATTTTAATTACGTTAATTATACTTTCATTGTATTTTTACTCTATTTCTATTATCCTCTCACTATCTATTTGGTTATATCTGTTATCAGATTTTCTATGAAGTAATCCCTTATGAATCACTCAAATTTCATCAGTCAGATGATTGATATGTGACTGCTGCTCTCTCTTCTCTTTCTTTTTCTCTATCTCTCTGTCTACACACACACACACACACACACACACACACACACACACACACACACACACACACAGAGGATGCGGTGAATAGATTGTTGTCTAAATTACGCAAAAAGGAAAATAACTCTGACAACTCATTTTAATAGATATATTTACCAAAATTACAAAAAAGTATCTTGAAACACCAAACACTACATTTATTCAATAAAATTGCCATTGGCTTCAACCACGGAATCTCCTGCAACCCTTGTGGACGGTCCTCTTGTTTAAGTTGGTCAATGCTGCCATAATACTTGCCTTTGGTTCATCTTTGGTATTACAAGGAGTTTTGTTGATCTCTCCCTCAACAACGCCCACCACATAATAATCAAGAGGGTTGTATTCTGGGGAGTTAGGTAGCCAGATGTTTGGAGAGATGAGGTCGCAGAAATTGTTTGACAGTCATGGCTGGGTTCTCTTCTTGACTTCACGATGACTCCGTGTTGACAGCATGTTGCTTTCAAATTTCTGGCAGAGTGAATTGCGTCATGGTGCTGTTTTTCTCACAGATGATGCCCAACTGACCCCACTATGCTGTGTAGTCTAGTCGTCAAATTAAAAACAAACAATGCTCATGCATGAAATTAAAAATATAAAATGATGACAATTTAACCATCGTACCCGCTGTGTGTGTATGCATATGTGTGTGTGAACGTGTGTGTGTATCACAGTATTACAGCATCAAGTTATCGACCAGACCATCAAATTCAGTTATGCATCGCTGGTCACAATGCACTTCCAATTTTATCTTAATTGCGCCATTCTTTTCCATCTTGACCCAAATTGGTTGACTAAATCGTCTTTCTGTCGTCAAGTAGCCTTTTCTGACCTCTAGGACTCGGCAACAGCAAGGGTCAACCTGCTGTCTGTGAATCTTGCAGCATGTCCGCCCCAGCGGAAGTTCTGCTTACGGTGCTCTGTGATTATATCGTTCACTCCGCTCCGTTCTCTTTGTAGAATTCCTAGCATGGATCTTTCCATAGCCTTTTGAGTTGCAGCCAATTAATATTCTGTCCTCTTCGTAATAACCCACGTCTTACACAAGAGCGGAGGTAGGACGTTGCTAATATAGAGTTTGGCAAGTATGCCATTGTCTAGCTTTGTTTGAAGCTCATCTTTTATTGAGTTGAAGGCCTTCCATCCTGCCCTCAATCTTTTCGAGATTTTAGCATCCATATCTCGTAGCATATTCACTGTGTGATTTAAGTCGACGTGCTCCTTTACCTCCTTGATTTCATAGCGTCCCAGGGCGGCAAGCTGGCAGAATCGTTAGCACGTCGGTCAAAATGCTTAGCGGTATTTTACCCGTCGCTGCGTTCTGAGTTCAAATTCCGCCGAGGTCGACTTTGCTTTTCATCCTTTAGGGTTCGATAAATTAACCACTAATCAAGTACCGGCGTCGTTGTGATCAATTGTTCCCCTCATCACAAAGATCCAGGCCTTGTGCATATAGGAGTTATTTTATTTTAAGACCTACAGTTAAGCTCAGAGTGTACAACTCTGCATGGTTTGCATGGTCTGTAGCTGAGCTGTGGTTTCAGCAATGAATGCAACGTCATCTGCGAATCGAAACTGCGTTAGTTGCTTGTGTAAAACGTGACTCTTTGATGGAGCACAATCTGATTTGGGTTCAATACGTGATTGAAGTCATCACACTTTAATTGAACCTCTGAAGTTGTTGAAAAAGAAATAAGTATTATCAAAGTCCACTTGACAGCTTTGTTAATTTAGAGTTTTGGTAAATAAAAGTAATCTTGTAGCAAGATACATCCCGAAATTCAAATACACTTAAACACTTTCAGTGATTTCAGACTGCTGGGTAGAAGGAAAACAATAGTTTTCCTTACCCATACACTTGAAAACACGTCCAAGAATGCTAGCAATACAAGTGAAAGAGCCTGCTGAGGGTGATGAACCGGACAAGAGATTAGGTCTATCACATAAGAACAGGACCAGCAAGTTTCCATGTAGACACAGTCTCCTCAATCAAATTTTACACGACATTGGTCGACTCGAGACTATGATACAAAGTAGTAGACACTTAAACAAGATGCCAGGTAGAGAGATCGAACCTCCAAAAATCGCGCTGTCGAGAAATAATGTTAGTATGTCACTTGGGAGAAGAACAACGTCATACAAAGTCAGTTCCCCATAAATCTAAGGCTTTCATTCCAAAGTAAACATAGTTTTTATTCCCAAGTTAACATAGTAAATATATAAACAGTTGAGAATGGAATCCATTAACCTAATTATCAGTTTAGCATTATGCCACAAAACGGGGCGCAGTTGTATGGATTAATTCCAGTACACTTGTACTATTTAATAGACTGATGAGGTATGGAATTATATGCTGGAATATTTAGTGTCTACCTCATTACTGTTATCTACTCTGTTATTGTGATATGGAAATAAGGTAATCAAAAAGGATATTTGGCAAAATTTTGATTGCGAAACCTTGGAGAAGTAAATTAAAGTTCACGATGTGTTCGGTTCGAGATCCTTAACTTTTAACCAATTATCTTGTTTATGGAACAACATATATTAGTTTTCTGTTTGTTTTGCCTTTTTTTTTTGCTTTTTCTTTTAGGTGGGGTTAGGTAAATAGAACTAGGAAAGTTTATACTTATTTTTAAAAGCAAGTACATGTTCAACTATGAAAAGTATAGTCTTTTGTTTTAATTTCTAGGCCATGAAACTATTAGGAAATGTCAAACCACTTTTCAGGCACTTTATAATGGAAAAAAAAAAATAATTCTTATCAAAAAAATAAAATGTAAACCTGCAAGTTATTAAATCCCACGAAACAAATTTTCAATTTTATCACATATTTCATGCAAAAATATTTACCCACAGAAAACGAAAAATCGGTATGTCAACAGGGCAGGATCTCGTTTCCTCTTCTATTTAGTCACCCATAAGTTTTATTTCATGTCTTGTTTTTTAAATCTTCTGGTTTAATGGTCGCTTTTCTTTCCGTCATTGTTTTTAACCTACTTTTATTTTGTCCTTGTCAACTACTAATTATAAGAGGATGGAGAGCGCTAAACTAGCACAATCTTTGAGAGCATCGAAGAACATTCCTTGCGTGATTTGTTCCACTTTTTTTTTACGTTCTGAGTTTAAATCCCGTTAAGCAAAAGTTTGCCTTTCATCCTTCCAAGAAGAATAAAATTAAGTGCCAGTCAAGTGCTGAAGTCGATTTAATCTACTGTTCTTCCCTCCTCCACAAAATGAGAAGTTTCTTGCGTATATAAGATACTGATAGTAAAAAATCTTTTTACTATCAGTATCTTATATACGCAAAAAAAAGAGAACAAGAATTAAACAAATAGACATAAGAAAGAAACTCTTTTTTGTTCTTAAGTATGTAACTTTAAACGGTGTCCGTATTCATGATATCAATAGTACTTTTACACGTTACCATACCACAAGCAGCAACTTTTGTGAATTGCCATTTTATGTTGTACCGACGATCGACTGCATTAAGTTATTGTATGAAAAGTTTACAAGCAGGCCCATGATCAAAAGGATTCCAGCCATAAGCATCTGGCCTTCTATCAGAAATAGTATAGCTAAAGCAACATCATCCAGTTTTAAGAGAAAAATCTAGCTGCTATTTCTAGCAGATTGAGATACTTCTGTATGTCCTTGTCACTTAATAATCCAGTGTGGCGAAATTTGATCCGATTTCCAACAGATAGTAAATGGTTCGGAAAGACGTCTAAATGCAACCGTGATTGTAGGTGATAGTAAATAGAAATCCAGACACAGTGGCACAAAAATTGACAAAAGTTAGAGCTAAAGGAATGAAGGAGAGAGAGGGAGAGGGAGAGAGAGAGAGAGAGAGAGAGAGAGAGAGGAAGAGGGAGAGAGGGAGATGGAGAGAGGCAGAGAGAGTGAAAAACACTGTATGTATATACGTGTGTTTGAGAGAGAGAGAGAGAGAGAGAGAGAGAGAGAGAGAGAGAGGGAGAGAGAGAGAGAATGAATGAGTGAGTTGTGAGTGAGTGAGTGAGTGAACAAAGTAGAGACAGAAAGATTAACAGAAAGACAAGTCTTAGGAAAGGTAGAAAGAATGGATGGAAAACACCAAGATGATAGAATTACCTTTTTTTTCTTTTTTTTTCTCCTTCCTTTTCGCAGCACTTTCAATATTTCCTTTTTCATCTTATTAATTACATCTGTCTCCTCTTTTCCTACTATCTGAATCTCATCTCCACCCACTTTTAACAACTTCCTAGATTTGATTCTATATCAAATTTCTATCTTATCTTTCACAGTCTTATTTAAACATATCCCTACAACCATTTATATGCCATTGACCAAGGGATATGCGAAAACCATATATATATATATATATATATATATATATATATATATTAATAAATCATAGGGTGGCAAAAAAGCTATTTTAGCAAAATAAAATATTTTGCCAGGTCAGCTATCTTCAGCGGAATAACCTAGATGTAGCATATAAACACGAGGCAAACATAGGAAACATGACTTATGCTTATATGCTTAATTTTTCAAAATTTACCGCGCATGTACGGTTTACCTAATCGGCAGCAAATACAAAAAATGCCGATTTTCTTTAAGAAATTAGCCAAATTATATTTTATCATTATTAATAAATCATAGGGTAGCAAAAAAGTTTTTTGAAATTTCATTTACTACCAGCGGTCTAGCGAGAAGAAAAATTTAGTCAATAGACTATATATTATTCATTTAAAATACAGAGATGCCTATAATAGGACATCTAACCCGCTAGAAAGAGCAGCAAAAACTCTATACCACAAAATTAGGGTTAATTTCAAAAGGGAATGAAAAATAAAAACATTTACCAATCTATTTTCCGTATCATGATTTCAAGCTATTTTAGCAAAATAAATTATTTTTGCTGACCTGGCAAAATAACTGCCACTCAATTGTCTGTGAACTCTGTAAAAGCTATAAGACGTGACATGGACAGCAGCAACGTGAACTACAAAGCTGTGACCATCAGAAATGAATACAGCAGGCGTTCTCACTGCATCTCCACGCCAGAAGCAGTCCCTACAGAGCCTTTAGCTCAATTAATACGGCTCTGTGCAGCTGCTGAAGATTGATGTCAATCCTTGACTGAAGAGGGTTGCTGGAAGTCTATATGTTTGACAATAGGATTTGGCTTCTTACCACACCCGTGGAAAGAGTTAGATGTGGTATTCGGAGAATTTCTACGACTTCACAATTCCCAATTACTGGCCCCCTAATTCACACAATTGTAATCCCATGAAATACTACATGTGAAGCGTGGTTGAGAAAAGCACCAACCGCTCTGACTGTAACAACAAGGCCGACCTGACGACTAAATTCAAAGAGGTGTTCAAAGATGTTCCCAACGACGCAGTTCCAAAGCCGTCATCTGGCCGTGGTGGAAGATGATATCCTCCAGGATAATCTTTCTCTTTTTTCTCTTTACTTGTTTCAGTCATTTGACTGCGGCCATGCTGGAGCACCGCCTTTTAGTCGAGAAAATCGACCCCAGGACTTATACTTTGGATGCCTAGTACTTATTCTATCGGCCTCTTTTGCCGAACCGCTAAGTTACGGGGACGTAAACACACCTGCATCGGTTGTCAAGCGATGTTGGGGGGGGGGACACAGACACACACATACATATATATATATATATATATATATATGTATATATACGACGGACTTCTTTCAGTTTCCGTCTACCAAATTCTGGAGTGGGAAACTGTGTTTTCCTTTCCTTTTATGCAAAGTGTACTGTCAAATTTAGCCCAAGCACCCTGTATATATATATATATATATACATATATATATATATATATATATATATATATATATATATATATATATATATATATATATATATATATATATATATATATATATATATATATATATATATATATATATATATATATATATATATATATATATATATATATATATATATATATATATATTACAATTAAAAGGGTAAAGGTTTATCAATTTATTAATTTATTAATAAATCAACAATTAATAATTTTTACCAAGCCCTTCGGTATGTAAACACCATTATCGGTGGAGAACTTATTTAAAAGTTCTTATGTTTGCTGATCCCTTAATTATGTTTATATATATATATATGTATATGTATATGTATATACATCAGAAATGGAAAACAAAACAATAAATTGAACAATTATTTCAATTCAATTTAAATATTTTAAACAAACAAATGACACATCTCATAAATTACAGCTGTTTCCGCTTCGTTAATAAAACGTTTAAATTCGTTTAAATATGTGTTGATGTTTTATTAGATAGACATATTTTCTTAAATATTTGACGAAAAATATCAAATGAAAATATTTATAATTTCTAAATTATTACGAAGACGCTATATAAGAGCGAGCTTAATCATAAATAAGTAAATAATCTAACTGAAATTTTGTAAATTCATGAATTTAAATCTATAACTATTCCGTTCTGTAACAGATTTATTTGCACAATAGAGACGTTTATCTATACACATATTTATACATACTTATATATATACACATACACCTATCATTTATGTATACATACGAACACATACATGTACGTATATACAGATTCATACACACATGTATCTATTTATCTTAATACATTACGTTATATATAGTAATTCAAATTTAAATATTTTTAATTTGACTATTAGAATGAAAGGAAGATAACTACTTTTCCGTTTATAGAAGCAAAACGAAAAACAAAATCAATTCGATACGGTCAAAAACAAAACCATTTAAATACAACAAAAAAAGTAATACAATACAAACGAAATGCCCCACATACTAACAATGAGCCTAAACAACAAATTAAATAAGATAAAGAAACTATATCTACATATATACACCATTATTTCTTTGCTTACATACATATATTTATCGATACTTATAAAACAAAACGGAAAACGAAACCATATGGACATAGTAAAATACATTGTATATATATATACTTCAAAACCCAAATAATACCTATATAAAGCAATTTATTGTTTTAGTTTCTATTCAGCCCTCACGTTTACATATATACATATATATATATACGTATATATATGTATATATATATATATATATATACATATATATATATATATATATATATATATATATATATATATATATATATATATATATATATATATATATATATATATATAGTTTCTATTCAGCCCTCACGCTTACATATATACGTATATATATATATACGTATATATATATATATATATATATATATATATATATATATATATATATATATATATATATAGAGAGAGAGAGAGAGAGAGAGAGAGAGAGAGAGAGAGAGATACACACAGACATATATATATATATATATTTTAAGGCACACATATACACACTTATACATATATATTTATCTTCGAAACGCCTAGTTTAGAATAGAGGCAGCTGATGAAGGGATAATTCCAAGTGGCTATTTGTTTTCCTATGTGTTCGTTCCGTTGTCTGTAGTTCATTTTTCTAACGTCCTGTACCCGAATATGTATCTATATACACAGGTGGATGTAAGTAGGTACATATATGTGTGTATACATGCTTATATATCATTTGTATTATATATATATGTATGTATGTATATGTCATATATGCATGTTTATATACGTACATAGATACACACACACACACACACACACACACACACACACACACACACAAACACACACACACGGACAAACATTTATCAAGTCATCCCATAAGTAATGTACGGATTTTAAATAAGGAAAACAAATGATCAAATCGGACATTCTAATGAAACTTAATCGTCAAAATAATTTCTAACGTCCTGTACCCGAATATGTATCTATATACGCAAGTGGATGTAAGTAGGTACATATATGTGTGTATACATGCTTATATATCATTTGTATTATATATATATGTATGTATGTATATGTCATATATGCATGTTTATATACGTACATAGATACACACACACACACACAAACACACACACACGGACAAACATTTATCAAGTCATCCCATAAGTAATGTACGGATTTTAAATAAGGAAAACAAATGATCAAATCGGACATTCCAATGAAACTTAATCGTCAAAATAATTTCTTTGATTATCTATGACATCTTCCCATCGACTCGTAACCTTTTTAATCCTATTAATGAAAACTATACTCGTTCAGTTTCGAAGAGAAGAACACTAAAAGGTCAGTTTCGACTTCTCAATTATTTTGAGAGTTAATCTATCCAAATGATTCTGCAAACTAAGGAATAAGTGGTAATCTGAACGAGCATAATCTGAGGAATAAGGTGGACGAGCAATTTTCTCCCAACCGAATTCCTTGATCTTCTATGACATGATCTTTGCAGTGTGGTGGGGTCCTGCATTATCCTGATGAAATATTCACTCCCTTTCGATTCACTAAAGCAGGCCTTTTATTCTTCAAAGTAGCACTCAAACGCTCTAATAAGAGCACTGATTGTTGCATTAGTTGGTAGCCAAAGTGGATGACTCGTTTGCAATCCCACTAAACAGAGAGAAAAAGCTTCTTCGCATGGAGTTCTCTTTGAGGTTGTGGTTGGGCCTTTCCCCCTTCACCAAGCCAATGTCTACGACGCTTAATATTTTTATATAAGACCCGTTTTTCATCACCGGTCATCAATCTGTCCAAAAAAGGTGAAACAGGTTCATGAGAACGAAGAGAAGAGCAGATGTCCACTCGGGATTTTGCAGTTGGCTTCAGACAAATCATGAGGCACCCATTTTCCGAGTTTGGGGATCTTTCCGAGCTGTTGAAGATGTTGGTGAACAGCTGTATGGCTTAAATGAAGCTTACTTGCCAATTCTTCAACTGAAACTGCATGATCTTTTTCAAGTTCTGTCGAAAGGAATTTGTCATAAAATTGGACGTCCTGTCCGGGCCTCATTTTCAAGGCTGAAATCTCCACTTCTGAATTTTACAAATCAACTTCTGCAAGTTCTTTCATTCAGGTATTCTTCTCCATGAGCTGATACGTTTCAGCTGCAGAGTTCCCTTTTTTAAACTCATAAAGCAGTATGTGCCTTAAATGCTCCTTTTGTTTGAAGAGCTTTAATTAGCGAAATTTCAATTAGATTATCCTACAAGATAAAATTTGATTAGTTTAAATATGTCCAAATACATATAAATATTACTTGATGCCATTAGACACTCTAAAATATTGTTAAAGCGTTTACAAATTGAAAATATAGAAGTCCGAATGTTACTTATCGGATGACCTATGTATGTCTTTCGCTAATTAAGCTGGAACTCTTAGAGCATAACTCATTCTCATACTTATTCTGCATCGAGTTACAGATACTCCGTTATCATAGTTGCCGTCAGAAATGTAACGAACCTGTTATAGGTCCATTCCAAACCTGCAAGTAACGTCGTTTATTGTTCAGCACCACACACAGATACACGAAAACAAAATGGGAGTAACATGTAAGTTGTCGTGTTATCTTGAGTGGATTGCGCTGTCGGGGTCGAAACCCCTTCTATTACACGAATCAAGCAAGTGATAACAGAATAGAAGTTGTTGGTATTGTTGTTGCTTATTCTCATTTGAAATACAGTTTCTGCTTCTTTAGTAGTTATTATTGCTACCTTCTCATTGCTACCACAAATCAAACGATTAAATTCTCGTTGTGGCTATTGCTGTTGTTATTCATATCTTTCATGCTCATTGACTTTTTATACCATCACTTCTTCTGTGCCGTAGTTATTGTCATCCTCCTCCTCCCCATCATCATCATCATCATCATCCTCATCATTATCGGTCTCTCCATCTGTTTATCACTGAATTTCAACGTCAACCTTATTTTCTCTTGTAATGACCTTCGATGATCGTAGGATAGATCAAAGCACTGGTTCAATCGATTTCGAAAGTGCCAAACTTCTATTACTAAAGATTCACGTAGAAACCTAGTTTAGAGCTTAGAATATGTGCCTCTCAAGTTCCGCTTGCCAATAGCAACTTCAGTAATCTCTTGCTAAATCACACGAATGTTCTATGACTCTATCAAAATCATTTTCCAAGTGTACATTTTTTTTTCTGTTTCGATTGATTGAACATTGATTGTTTTCTAACTTTCTTGTATAAAAAAAGTACATTTTAAAATTTTGTTCTGAGAAGCTTTAAAATGTCTAAATTAACTCATTTCATATACAATGTGTGCAAATACACTAGTGACTACATATGTATGTGTATGCATGTGTGTGTATGTGTAGTACGTTACAACCCCTATATATTCCTACATCCGTATACATAGAGAGAGTGAAATTGATATGGATGTATTCTCATCGGTCTGTCAATTTGTAGAGTGCATAATACACGCACACGTGCTCTCTCTCCTTCTCTCTTGATCTCTCTTTTTCCTTATTCTTCCCTTCCCTCTCCTCTCTCTCTGCCTCTGTCTCCCGCTTCATCTCTCTCCTTCTCTCTCCGTCTCTCTTTCTCTCTCTCTCTCTCTCTCTCTCTCTCTCTCTCTCTCTCTCTCTCTCTCTCTCTCTCTCTCTCTCTCTATCTATCTATCTATCTATGTATCTATCTATCCACCTATCTATCTGTCTCGCGAACCTACTCGCGTATATTGCTGTATAATTGTATAAATGGCTCTGCTCGGTTTAGATAATTAATTATTTGTTTAATTAACTGAACTGTTTAGTCATTGAATAATAGAAATACAAGTTGAGTATTCCACATTCGCATGTAATTTTAACGCATTTCTCCAGCAGATGTTGTATAATACTTTATTTTTATTTCTGAATGCTGAAAGGTAGGTATGTTGAATATGCCTATTTCTAAATGCATTTGCTGTTAGGCTAATTTAATTTCCTCGCTTCTACCGTCTTCAGCATGATATATCCAAGGAAGTAGCAAAGGGAAACATTACTTCGCCCGTTCATACTTCTGAAATTTCTCCCATGTGCTATGGCAATATATGTTTTGAAATCTTTGAAACAACTGTAATGGGTTTTAGATTCGATTTGTTAAAAAAATTTTGTGGTATTTATGTTCGAGTGGAAAATGTTTTCTTCTTAGATTTGAAAATTTTATTGTAATATTGGAAATGATAAAAGGCGGCGAGCTGGCAGAATCGTTAGCATGCCGGGAGAAATGCTTAGCGGTATTTCACCTGCTGCTACGTTCTGAGTTCAAATTCCGCCGAGGTCGACTTTGCCTTTCATCCTTTCGGGGTTAGTTAAATAAGTACCAGTTACGCATTGGGATCGATGTAATCGACTTAATGCCTTTGTCTGTCTATCTTTAGCCCTTTGTGGGCAATAAAGAAATAAATATTGGAAATGACATCCAATTTCAAACATGGACTGAAAACTATTTTTTACGTTTTTTTTTTATTTTAAATTTTTTTATATCATTGAATGTTTTATGTAGTTTACTTTCTCTTTTAAACTGCTAATTTCTAAAGCATTATTATAATATTATGCAGCACAATTAAAAGATTCGTCATCCGAAGATACACTGAATGACTATGAATATAAATTACTATCTTGTTTATTATTTTTCTTTAAACTCTTTATAGAGGTAATATCTTCCAGGATTTATTTCTAGTTTTATATGTATAAAAATGAAAGGTATATTTTAACAGTAATTTTTACATTAATTTCTCTAACATACACACATATATACTTGCTTAGAAAGTTCAATATTTTCCCTATAAATTTCAATATGGCACAAACTTTATTATGTAAAACTTAATCCATTTACAAAATACTTAAACCAAGGATGGGTAATCTTCTTTCGAGATCTGGGCCACATAAGACCGGCGCTACGAAAAACTTTCAAAGTAAATTTTCGTCAGCTGTTTCATTCAAGAAGTTGCGGGGGTCGCAGTTTGCCAGTGGCTGCCCTAAACTATGCTAAACTACTGCTTGCAGTTTGGCCTTATATCAACCTATATTCAATAAACCTTCTCATAACCTGTTCTCTTTTTTCACTCACTCCCTCCCCACCAAGCTTCCTTTTCATCGATCACCCTACTCAGCTATCTTCTTAGTCTAATCAAATAAACGAGCATTAAGCCAAACAACAACAAACAACTAAAGCACGTGCACATGGAATGTATTAGTTTGATGCTCGGTAAGATGAGCTTTTGACGTTTCTAGCATAGTTCTTCGTCGGAACGAAAAACGAAAAACGAAAAACTCATCAGAAGAAAAGAAATCACCAGCAGCACGTGTGTAGTTACATTGCTAACTGCTTAGCTTGTTTCATGACATCTAACCATTTATTTAATTTATTATCTGAAATAAATTATAAAGTTTATTATTTCTAATAAATTATTTAGTTCATTATCTGAAATAAACTGAAAATCCGATTCATTAAAATTTGTAACAAATGGCAAAACCAATTATGCATACTTCATTTATTTAACAAAACTTTCTTTTATTTAAGGAAATCACAAGTAAAATACTCATTCACTGAGTCCTTCAAGCGGATAGACAAACATGAAGTTCCAGTCAGCTTGATATTCATAAGTTTTACTCTACACACATTATATAATCACACCATCAGTATATGCTCAGCTATGTTATTAAAAGCGCTTGAAAATGCTAACATTAACACACACATACACACAGATACACATATTATTATTATTATTATTATTCAGTAGTTTTATTTTTATAACGTGCTTTCACTTCACTACCGAGCGCAGCTCTGTGCGCCTTGGGTATGTGCTGTGGTTTGCTGTGGTGCTCTTATGGTTACTGTATTGAAAGTGTTTTGCGTAGAATGTGTTCAGTACCCAGTAGTGCAATTTTCTGTATGTTATATATATTTGTAAGTCCTTATTATTATTATTATTATTATTATTATTATTATTATTATTATTATTATTATTATTATTATTATTATTATTCAGTAGTCTATTTTTTTCACATGCTTTCACTGCACCACCGAGCACAGCTCTGTGTGCCTCGGGTATGTGCTGTGGTTTGTTGTGATGCTCTTATGATTACTGTATTGAAAGTGTTTTGCGTAGGATGTGTGCAGTGCCCAGTAGTGCAATTTTATGTATGTTATATATATTTGTAAGTCCTGGTGTTTTGTTATGTATTTGTCTGAATATTTTTTATCATACCTAATGCAACCACTATGATAGGAATTATTTTTATTTTTAGACTTCACATTCGAGTTACCTGTATTTCTAGGTATTTGTATTTTGAAAGTTTCTCCATTTCTTTAAGAGATACTGGGATTTTGCTTTGACTGTTTCTTTTGCGTTAATTTAGCTCAGTACGTGCCATGAAGGGGCTTTTCTTGCCATCGTTTTATCATGATCTGTTGCTGTTCTAGTTTTAGTTTGGATTTCATTTGTTGTACAGCTTTTGTTGTTTCTTCTTTTTCTTCACAGTTGTTAGGTAGTATGACTTCTTTTTTGTATTTGTCCGCTTCCTTAAAGACTGAAAACAGTTTTTTTTTGTTTTGCTCGTGTTTTGTGGCTATTTGTATTAGTTTTCCTTGCTTCTGAAGTAGGTATTTTTGTAGTCCTATGGTGGTTATTTTGTAATAGTTTGCTAGCTGTATAAGGTCTCTACAACCTTCTATACGTTGTATATATAACCTTTCTATGTCAGATTTTGGGTGGTGCATCCTAGATCTTATTATTTTTATTGTTTTTCTGTCTATTTTGATTAGTTCGCTTAGTGTCCAGTTAAGGATATTGTAGCTGTAACTTATAACTAGTACGGCTGAATTGTTGATACGTATTATCTTGTTTTTCACATTGAGCTCTGTTTCTAGTATTAATCTAACTCGTCTATACTATTCTTTTTTTTAATTTTCTCTTTCATTTGTGTGTGTTTTATCGTATCTAGTTCATTGATTCCTAAATATTTGTATGTCTGGCTTTGGTCTAATTCTCTTATTTCATTTGCTTTATCTAGTGTGATGCTGCTACGCTTAACTAGTTTTCCTCTTTTCAAGGTTGCTTTGGAACATTTTTCTAAGGCAAATTTCATATTTATTTCTTTGGTAAATCCATGTACTGTCTGTAGTAATATTTCCAGCTGTTTATCATTTGTAGCGTACAGTTTTAGGTCATCTATTTATAAGAGGTGGTTCATTGTTTTGCCGTAACAGTTGTATCCACAGCCAGTTCTGTTTAGCATGTCAGATAAAGGTGCAGTGCCAAGCAGAAAAGGAGTGGAGAGAGTATGTATCCTTGGAATATTCCTCTTCTAATGGAGGTGGCTTTGGTTTTTGAGTCCCTCTTTTGTTTGGAACTGTATTATTATTATTATTATTATTGAGTGAGGGAGCAGTGCATGCCATCAAAGTGACATTGGGGTAAAATATACGAAGCCCATTATACCCATCATTACTACCTGTCTGATAAGGCTACACCAGGCACATGCATCACAACCATATGTGCACGACATGGTGATCTCATATCAAGATAAACAGCGCATGACCTCGCAGGTGGGGCCCAGTTAGAATTTTCTTCAAGTCGAGTAGCCCATTCCGCTCAAAAGTTCCCTGAAAAAGGTTTGTTTAAGGATGTTGAGCAAAACACCCATGTTTCCAAAGGTGAATTATTCAAACCCCAAAGAATTCCTCTCAACACATGGCTATGATGCTCCCCCACTACTTCTGCTCATGATCAGAGATTCATATATCGTCAGCCACCAAGGGACATGCTCAACTGGTTAAGGTCAAACAACTGACAGGCAAATTTGTGGTATTGAGCAGAATGTTTGCTGTAGCCCATCTTTTATACCAAAACAAAACAATGTACATGATAACACTTCCAATCAATTAAGATCAGAAGCCATGAGAGCCACTGCCTGGTACGGCATCCGGGCATTTATTATTATTATTATTATTATTATTATTATTATTATTATTATTATTATTATTATTATTATTATTATTATTATTATTATCATCATCATCATCATCATTATTATTATTATTATTATTATTGTTCAGTAGTTTTATCTTTATAACGTGTTTTCACTTCACTACCGAGCGCAGCTCTGTGCGCCTTGGGTATGTGCTGTGGTTTGCTGTGATGCTCTTATGGTTACTGTATTGAAAGTGTTTTGCGTATGATGTGTGCAGTGCCCAGTAGTGCAATTTTCTGTATGTTATATATATTTGTAAGTCCTGGTGTTTTTGTTATGTATTTGTCTGAATATTTTTTTATTATACCTAAGGCACCTACTATGATAGGAATTGTTTCTGTTTTTAGATTCCACATTCGAGTTACCTCTATTTCCAGGTCTTTGTATTTTGAAAGTCTTTCCATTTCTTTTAGGGAATATTATTATTATTATTATTATTATTATTATTATTATTATTATTATTATTATTATTATTATTGTTGTTGTTGTTGTTGTTGTTGTTGTTGTTGTTGTTGTTATTATTATTAACTATATATACTTAATGAATATGCTTCGTGTATTTTCCGGAGGTATGAAGTAGTTTCAACTCTAAGTCGTCTTTCAACACGCCAGAAATAGCAACGAAATATCCTCTCTCAAATTAGACGTCACTGTCTTAAACAAGGAATGATACATTTGATACATTTGACTAATTTCTTAATGATACATTAGATGCCTTGTAAAAGACGGTTTCATCGACTGGAATATTATTGACCATAGGTCTATTCAATTAAGACTGGCTTGAATTTAAAAGCAACATCAACATGCACGCGCAAAGAGGCGCACACACACACATAAATATGTATGTATGTATGCTTGTATGTATGTACGTACATATACATCTACGTTCTTATGTGTCTATGTATGCATGTG
>NC_142936.1:20926095-20953595 GCF_046866305.1 Octopus bimaculoides | reverse complement strand
CAGGAAAGTCCCAAAGTATCGTTACGTTGTCTCCATCAGCTACAGCCTCATGATGCTTATACCATTGATAACAGTTTTGATTTTATAATGACGACATATTAACAAGTGTGAGATATTCGCCAAACTCTGACACGTCATGTTTTTACCATATTTTTCAAGGCGACGAGCTATCAGTATTGTTTGCGCGCTGGACGAAATGCTTAGCGGCATTTCACCCGTCGCTACGTTCTGAGTTCAAATTCTGCAGAGGTTGACTTTGCCTTTCATCCTTTCGGGGTAGATAAATTAAGTACCGGTTGAGTACTGGTATCGACTTAATCGACTATCCTTCTCCTCCAACTTTCAGACCTTGTTCCTATAGTAGAAAGGATCATTTATTTTTCAAGGCAACGAGCTGACAGTATCGTTAGCGCGCTAGACGAAATGCTTAGCGGTATTGCCCCCATCGCTACGTTCTGAATTCAAATTCTGCCGAGGTTAATTTTGCCTTTCATCCTTTCGTGGTCGATAAATTAAGTACCAGTTGAACGCTGGCGTCTATGTAATTAATACATCCCCTACCCCAAAATTGTTGCCCTTGTGAGAAAAATGAAACCATTATTTTGGTCTTTTACAACAATATCCAGTTTATTAGCTTGGATGGTTCTATCTGTATGTACAGGAAAGTCTCAAAGCATCGTTACGTTGTCTCCATCGGTTACAGCCTCAGGGTGATGTTTACACCACATGGCAATAGTTTTGATTTTATAACGCCGACATGTTAACCAGTGTGGATATTGGCCAAGCTCTATCATGTCATGTCTTTGTTTATTTTTCAAGGCAGTGAACTGGCAGAATCTTTTACACGCCGGACAAAATGTTTAGCAGCATATCGTCCGTCCTCACGTTCCAATTTGAACTTCCAGGGTCGATAGAATAAATGCCAGACGAGAACTGGGGTCAATGTAATCGATTTACTCCTCCCACAAAATCTCTGGCCTTGTACCAACATTTGAAACCATTATTATTGTTGTCGTTGAATGACAGCGATGCATGCCATCAAAGTGACACTGGTATGCAAATATACAAAGCCCAATATATCCATCATGACTACTCGTCTGATAAGGGTACACCAGGCACCTGCATCACAATCATATGTGCATGACATGGTAAATTTGTGTCAAGATAAACAGCGCATGACCTTGCAGGTGGGGCCATGCTAGAATTTTCCTCAGGTTTAGTAACCCATCCCACTCAAAAAGTCCCTGAATAAGGGGTGTTTAAGAATGATGAACGAAACACCCATGTTTCTAGAAGTAAATTATTCAACCCCCCCCCCCCCCCCCAAAATTCCTCTCAACACAGGTGCTGAAGTGGGAAATCCGGAAACTAATGGAGAATCACGCACATAGATGTGACACCAATTGTGGTTAGCGCGCTGGGAGAAGTTAGTAAAAATCCGGATGCATGGCTTGAGAAGCTAGGAAGTACCATCAGAGCGGAACTGTTGCAGAAAAACAGCAATGTTAGGAACAGCAAGTATTCTGAAGAGGATGTTTGAAAGTTGAAGGAGAAGGAATAACCCAAAGACCTTTGACCATTGGGTATGACTTGCTCTTTTGGGATAGTGTCGAAATAACATCTACCAGAGCAAAAGCGTGAATGAAAATAAAATGTTTAAAACTGATAAAAGGCAATGTCTTCAGAATGATGTTATGATTCATTAAATGAATAAATAATATATGTTATTCTTTAAAATATATAATCATTTTCAAAATTAATTCATCTCGAAGAAATGTTAATTTGCGCACATATTTACGCAAGCTGCACAGATGCACACTTAAATGCACGCACATCATCATCATCATCATCGTCGTCATTTTTATGACAATCAGCAGCAATATAAACCATCACGTAAATTCATAAAGATATGTTTGCAAATGTGTGTGCATTGTGTGCGTGGGTGAGGAAGAGAGACAAAGAGGGATAGGGGAAGGGAGAAGAGTTTACGTACATATAAATATATATGGGTTCTTGTGTGTGTATGTGGGGAATGTTTATATTGTCATTATTTAAAGTCTTGCGCCGACTCGACGTTCGCCAGATGGCATTTGAACTCACACAAACACACATTTACATCTATACACACACATACACACACACACACATACATACATATATATATATATATATATATACATACATATATATATACACACATACATACATACATACATATATATATATATATATACATATATATATATATATATATATATATATATATATATATATATATATATATATATATATATATACACGTACACAACACATACACCTACGTGCATACATACACATAAAGACAAACACGCGTAGAAATAGTACAAACAATCGTAAAATATATAAGGACATATGTCTATGCATATGTGTATATATAAATACATTGTGGCCATAAACTAGATTTACAATGATGTAACTTAACACAATACGTAGACTAGCCTAAAAAAAAGAAAACAAAAGCAATTGGATGTGTGTATATGTGTGTTTGTGTGTGTGTGTGTGTGTGTGCGTGTGTGAGTGTGTGTGTGTGTGTGTAAGCACACGTATAAGTGTGTGTGTGTGTATGTGTGTGTTCGTCCATAAGTATAAATTTACATAAACAAATGTATTATAGATTTATGACCGTGCCTGGATTTTGAACTTTTCAGAAGTAGTTCTTAGTGACTTTGCGTCTTAAACATGTCAAGCACTTTCCTTTGATACATGCATACATATCTGTATCAATGTATGCACGTGTATATGTATATATATATATATTTATTTAGCAACAGAAACTGTATCAGTACCCAAGGGCAACATTTATATCCAACTTAAGATGGATGCCTCGTTAAACACCGACTACTTCGGTATTAGCCTTTGAGAGGTCTGCTCATATAGATGTATTGTGCGTAAAAGCACACAGACATACATGCATATGTGTGTATGTGTGCGTGTGTGTATGTGTGTGTGCGTGTGCGTGTTTGTGTATGTATGTATATATATACATATATATACATATATATAGCCACTCTACCCTGAATTGTGGTACAATATGGACAGATTTCTGAATACCGATGAACATTTTTGCAAATATAACAATTTAATGGATAAGCATATTACTATGAATTATAGCAAGTGGACTTTCCCTTTTTTTCTCTCTCCTCTTTCTCTCTCTTTTTCTTTCTTCTTTGTGATTTCTTCTTTGTGATGTAATCTTGGGACGGAATATATTTGCGGCTGAAGATAGCTTTAAACCATCCTGTATATCAATTATATACTCATATAATGATGCAATGACTGTTTGTGTATAAAGCTTGAAACACGTGTACCGCGGAATCCTTTGTGTTTTGTTTTAATTTTACGTTTTAATACACACACACACACACACACACACACACACACACACACACACACACACACACACATATATATATATATATATATATATACACACACACATACATACATACATACATACATACATATATATATCAATATATTATAAATTAACTACCAGCATGTGACTAAGTGTTCCAAGACACCCACATTGCTAGGAATAGGAGTTAAAATACTCTTAATACTATAGGAAACGCGCGGATGTATGCACGCATGCTGACAGGGTTGACAACTGTCCCGTCACCGACAATCATGCAGACTAAACGTTTAGTTTATCTCCGTAGGCTTGGCAGATGTCGGGCAGATATCAGTCAGCATATATGTATTTACCATAGAAATTTATGTATGCTTTGGCGAAATACTAATGCGTATACGAAAAATTAATATAAATAGGGAAGGGTTATGTGATACCACAAAGGAAAACTTCAATCGTCACAAAATGTGACTAAAGGTGTCAAAGCACCCACATTGCTAGAAATAAGAGTTAAAATACTCTTAATGTTGTAGGAAGCGCGCAAATATATACACACATGCTGATACCTGCATTGCTAGAAACCTGCGGAAATAGTATGGCTCAAAAAGTGGGGTTAAGAAAGAAAACGAATGACAAACAGAAACTGCTGGATTCGAAATCCATAATGATTACTACAAGAGGTGAATGGTGACCTGAACTGCAGAGAAATGCATTATAAATAACAAGAAACTCTAGAAAATAGAATAAGGCCTAGAATAAAACGATGAATAAGAACTGAGATATAAATTAAAGGATTCCCTCTTGAGTGCCTCATGCAATATATTTTTAGTTTTAATTTAAATTACTCCCTTTAAAAAAAAAAGGGGGTAATAAACGGAAACAGTGTTGTATAGATAATTTCATATGCCTTAAGAATATCTTTTCGGAATAAATTTACATTCAAGGGAGAAAACATCCTTACTGTCGTTGCAAGCAAGAATAAATGTGTACAGACGTTTCGGATTGACATCTTTCATCAGTACCGCGCATTGCTTGGAGATCAGAAGTTACCGTTTTAATCATAGAAAAAAGTTTAAAGAATATTTTAAGCCATGAAAAACTCGCTTAATTAAAAAGGGAAGGGAAATGAGATGATCTAAGACCTCTAGTTTAAATAGCTCTGCTGGATGCCAAACTTAATATATTTTATCGTTTATCTTTTACTGCTTTTAGTCACTGGACTGAAGCCATGCTGGGGCACCGCTTTCAAAGATCTTTAGTCGAACGAATCGACCCCAAACCATATTTTTAGGCTTGGTACTTATTCTGTCGACACAAATACAAAAGTGCATACATACATACTCACACACACAAATATATATGAGTGTGTGTGTGTGTGTGTGTGTGTGTGTGTGTGTGTGTGTGTGTACGACGGGTTTCTCTCAGTTTCCGTCTAACGAATTCACTCAGAAGCCCTTAGTCGGCCCCGTGCTATAGAAGACGTTTATCTAAAATGGCAGACGTTGGAACTGAACCGGGGAATGTGATTGAAAAATAAACTTTTAAAGCACACAACTACGTCTGTGCCTATCTTTTTTAAACAATGTATTCCTACTCTCTTTTACCCCCTGTTTCTTTTTTTACAAAAATTTCTCCCGTGGGAGACGGAAAACAAAACAGAGACAATAATTATATATACATATATATAATGAGTTTGAAGCTTTTAGCTGTGTATTAGACATATGAGTACAGTTCGTTTAGTATTTGTAGTGATTGTACTGTGTTACTAAATGGGAGAGAGTAAGTTGTCAAACACTTGCTGTATAAAGGTTTCTTGAAGTATCACTTTTGGGAGTAAGAGGACCTGTCTCTCGCTTGAATGGTAATGAGGGCTGTTCTGTAATTAGATAAAGGTGGACAAGTAGTAATGTAAGGATGTATGTAAAATAAGATAAGAGTTTAAGTGCAGCAAGATATGAGACTGGAAGTGTAGTAACGTAAACATGGATTTGAACGATGGCTTCGCCTATGTAGGTAAATGTTTGCCTGGTTAGAAGAAATAACAAGTAGGTCATGCCTTTAGGGAAGAAATAGTGTAGGAGTTATAACAGTTTATTGATGTTGCACCAGAGTCAGTAGAATTTTGTTGTTGTTGTTACATTGTTAATATCACTGCTGCTGCCGCTGCTTTGTGATTTTCTCTCTTGTTTCCCTTTCATAAGGTTATCTGTCTGTTGTAATTCCCTTGTGTATTGCATTTGTTTGCTAGTTTTGCTTCTGTCTTTCTGCAATTACTTACCCTATACACCATCTCTCTAAAACTCCTCTCCCCATCTTTCTCTTTCTCTCTCTCTCTCTCTCTCTCCCTTTCTCTCTCTTTCTTTCTATATATATATATATATCTGTTTGTGTAACTCATATATTGAAACAAATTCTTGATATCTCATCTGGAATTCTTTACCTTCATCAACGTTGTGTTCCATTTTCAGCACTCTTACCTTGTGCTTTATTTATGCTTCCAACTAGTATTTAAAACGGCAAAAACCAAAGACAAACAAATTAAAAATATTTATTCTTATTCCCTTGCATTTTGTGTTCCACTTCTGCCCGAGTCGACACAGTATTTCATGCATCAGGAGTCGATATAACATAAATATCAAACGAACAGGCTAATACAAATAAGTTTATTCCCCTTAAATTTGAGGACGTGTGACTATACTTCTAAGAAATGCGTTTTTTTCTTTCATATTTGCCACCATTAAATACTGATCGCACCATACGCACGCATGTATAATATAGCTAGCTATCAGGATAGACAGACAGACAGACGTAGGTGCTGGCCTGACTTGGTTTAAGAAACTCGCTTTGCTTATCACGTGGTTCTGGTTTCATTATCATTGCGCGGCAATGATAATAAAGCTGGATAGAGACCGATAGAATAAGTACCAGACTTGAAGAAATAGCTGAGGTCCATTTGTTCAACTAAATACTTCCAGGTTGTACCCCAGCGTGGTTGCAGTCCAATGAATGAAACTAGCGAAATTTGAAGATGAAACATGAGAAAACACATGAACACACACGCAATCGGCAGAATTGTTGGAGCGTTGGACAAAATGGCACGCCGCATTTCTTGCAGCACGGCATTTTGTCCGACGCTGTTATGGTCTTTGCATACCATAAGATCCTCGATATTTCGTTTTGGTTCTTTTTTCATGTTACCAAGAATCTTTTAATTATTTTGAACAGTGCAAAAGAGATCGGACTATACACTTCAAGCTGGAAATGTCTCTTGAGTATTTTACTAAACTTCCGCTTGGAAAGATTAGTTACATTTGACCTACCTAGGAAGCCTCCTTTGAGAAACGATACATGTGTATGTGAGCATGTGCATATGTACGTGTATGTATATATATATATATATATATATATATATATATATATATATATATATATATATATATATATGTGTGTGTATGTGTGTGTGTGTGTGTGTGTGTGTGTGTGTGTGTGTGTGTGTGTGTGTGTGTGTGTGTGTATGTATGTATGTATGCATGTATGAATGTATATGCACACACACACAAGCATATAAGTATATATGAAATTGAAGTCAATGCTATTTGCCAACATTTTGTGGCTGTCCTGGAAGGGACGATTGTTACTGTTGTTTAGCTCTAGGAAACATTGTTTCCAGCTGGCTATACGACACAATATCTGTGTCCTTTTCAAACAGGGAGTCCAGCACCACCATCCAGCACAAAACAACGGCTGTGGACCGGTTTCTGGGTTATTGCACTTTATCAACACGAGAAACTGCTTGGCTAGGTGGCGTTGCTGAATTCACCGTTCGAAAATATATAGTTTTCAAAATGACTGATCTAATAAAATAGTCACTGATCTAATAAAACAGAAATATTTTTATTTCTAAACCTCTCAAAGAGAGATATTCAGTGCCAGTTCTTTAAAGTAAAGGCTATTTGCCGACATGATGTGGCTGTCCTGAAAGGGCCGATTGCTACTGTTGTTTCCAGCTGGCTATACGACACAATATCTGTGTCCTTATATTTTCGAACAGGGAGTCCAGCACCCCCATCCAGCACAAAACAACATCTGTGGTTTCTGGGTTATTGCACTTTATCAACACAGAGTAGCTGTTTGGATAGGTTGCGTTGCTGAATTCACCTTATACGTATATATAAGCATACAAAATGAGTTTTGTGTGGATATTATTGTGTGTGTGTGTGTGTGTGTGTGTGTGTGTGTGTGTGTGTGTGTGTGTGTGTGTTTAGTGTTCATATCATCGTCCATGAAAGTTCATTTTGTTTCACGTTTTGTGGGCTAATTTCTTCGAATTAAAATCTTCTTAGACTTTAATTTACCTTTTATGTTTCTATTTCAATATCTTCCTAATGTTTATTTTTCACTAACTTCATACGATCGGAAGCGAGAAACTCGGAGTAACAACAACTCTGTAATCGCTGTATCCAATGAAATATGATACGTAACTTTAATTTTGCTATTGAGTAGACGCTTTTTTTCCCTTCCTGTTTACACTTACAAACACACACCACACACACACACACACACACACACACACACATACACGCATCCCGGCATACACGCACGCGCACAACACAACAGACGTATTTTTATACGCACAAAATCATTATGTGTCTATATGTGTGTGTATACATATGTTTGTGTGTATATATATATATATGCATACATAATGAGTTTTGTGTGGATATTACGTGTGCGTGAGTGTGTGTGTGTGTGTGTGTGTGCTTGTGTGTGCGTGTGTGTGTGTTTGTTTGTGTGCGTTGGTCTGGTGGTGTTGTGGCTACATAACTGGGAAATAGATTAGTTTTGGGGTAGGTAATGATGAATTTACCAGGTTCAGCCTTGTAAATGTGGAAACAAACTTACGCATGGTTTGAAACACCAACATATTATCTCAAAAGAAAATCCGCCAATATCCCCGCTATTAATTAAGTAAAACTTAGTGTTATTTCAAGCAACATGAGTTTTTTGCAACCCTACCTTCCTTTGTTAACATCAATTCACCCTCTATAACGCGCTCGTGGCTGTGCGGTAAGAAGCTTGCTCCATAACAACATGGTTCAGTGCACGGCGTCTTGAGCAACTGTCTTCCAGTGCTACTCAAAGTGGTGGTCCGCGAACCATCAGCTGACGGTACGCGGCTAGTTTCCAGAAAAGGAAGAAACTTTATAAAATGCTTATGAATTATTTTTACCTTATTTACTCTTTTACTCTTTTACTTGTTACAGTCATTTGACTGTGGCCATGCTGGAGCACCGCCTTTAGTCGAGCAAATCGACCCCAGGACTTATTCTTTGTAAGCCTAGTACTTATTTTATCGGTCCCTTTTGCCGAACCGCTATGTACGGGGAGTAAACACAACAGCATCGGTTGTGAAGCGATGTTGGGGGGACAAACACAGACACACAAACATATAAACACACATACATATACATTTATATATATATATATATATATATATATATATATACATATATACGACGGGCTTCTTTCAGTTTCTGTCTACCAAATCCACTCACAAGGCTTTGGTCGGCCCGAGGCTATAGGTGAATACACTTGCCCAAGGTGCCACGCAGTGGGACTGAACCCGGAACCATGTGATTCGTAAGCAAGCTACTTACCACACAGCCACTCCTAGAAAATAAATATAAGATAGAAAAATTGTCAACTTTTATTATATTCATTATATATACTGCTTCTGGTATAAATTAATATTACCGGTCCCTGGCACATTGGAAAAAAACTGCCGGTACGCCACATCAGATAGTAGTCCCTTATGTGTGTGTGTATGTGTGTGCGTGTGTGTGTGTGTGTGTGTGTGTGTGTGTGTGCCTGTCAGTCTGTCTGTTCTAATAAATACAATTTTAAATTCATCTGCTGAGTAACTCTATACTTTTGAAGAGTATAAATCTATTATTTTTAAACAAAAATGTTGTTGACTGGGACTTCGAGATTTCAGCCAGCTAGCCCATCGTCGGCTTACTTGGCTGAAACTTTGAAGTCACTATCAACAACATTCTTCTTTAAGAATAATAAATACATACTACATGTTTGTCTGTATGTATGTATGTATGTATGAATAGATGGATGGATGGATGGATAGATAGATAGATAGATAGATAGATAGATACCATATATGTATGCATCTTTGTGTTTGTTCCCTATCACTAGACAGTCGGTATTGGTTTGTTTACGTCTCAAAAAGAGAATGATAGAATAAGGACCAGGTTTTAAAATATGTGGGATGGATTTGTTTCACTAAACCCTTCAAGATCGGGCTACAGCATAGCGCCAGTCCAACGACAGAAAAAAGTAATACATATAAAGATATAAATCTATAGGTAAGCTCATTATTTGTATTTTCAAATGTCATGTCCGTTAGTTCACTGGAAAATATTTTCTCAACTTGGCATAATTCTAATATAGGAACGGGAATTGAAATTTTGTTGGGAGTAATTCAGTCCCTGTGCTAGTAGTAGTAGTTGGGACTCCTTCGCTTACGACGTCGAGGGTTCCAATTGATCCGATCAACGGAACAGCTTGCTCGTGGAAAATTAACGTGCAAGTGGCTGAGCACTCGACAGACATGTGTACCCTTAACGTAGTTCTCGGGGATATTCAGCGTGACACAGCGTGACAAGGCTGACCCTTTGAATTACAGGCACAACAGAAACAGGAAGTAAGAGTGAGATAAAGTTGTGGTGAAAAAGTACAGCAGGGTTTGCCACCATCCCCTGCCGGAGCCTCGTGGAGCTTTAAGTATTTTCGCTCAATAAACACTCACAACGCCCAGTCTGGGAATCGAAACCGCGATCCTATGACCACGAGTCTGCTGCCCTAACCACTGGACCATTGCGCCTCCGCCCAGTCCCTGTGCTAAACAGTTATTTATTGCATCGAAATGGAAAGAATGAAAGGCAAAGATAACCTCGGCAGTAATTGAACGCAGCGAAAAGTCGATGAAATGCCACTAAGGGCTTTGTCCGACAAGCTAACGATTCCGTCTTCGTGCTTGTCTTTGACTTTGCATAATAAAATGCAAAGTTTATTGTGATGGAATTTAAATATAGAATATAAGAATATAAAAAATGTAAGTAAATGTTCGGATATGTTTTTGTATCTAAAACGTCTGGCCGTTACCACAAGATAGAGTGTTTCATGCTCTTGTCACGGGATGCAGAATGCTCGGTGAGTGGAAAGTTTGCGCAGTTTTGGTGTATGTATATATACAGGGTCCGCCATAAGTAACTATATATTTTCTTTTGCTTGTAACTTTGTTGATACTTATTCAATTTTTCTGTTTCATATGTCATTTGAAAGCTGAAATCTTATATTTTTATTTCTTTTTCCCCCCTATTTCAGATATACTGCTTTACCGATTATGTCCACCCGACTAACAAAAGAACAAAAGATTGCGGTTTTGAAATGGTTCTGCACAAAGTTATCTCACAGCTCGAATTTGTTATTTAAGTTCAGCAATGTTGCGGAGCTTTTTTGAGTAGACTTTCTCTTTGAGAACGCCCCACAGAAAAAAGTCGGGTGGGGTCAAATCCGGTGAACGAGACGGCCACTCAAGCGGTCCTCGCCTACCAATCCATCGACAGGGCAGGTTGGCGTCCAGCCAGTCTCGCACAAGCGTAGCATAATGGGCCGGTGCCCCGTCCTGCTGAAAGTACAGACCCTCTGTTCCATCCTGCTGTTGTAATAACAGCAAAAGCAGCTTTTGTAGCATAGCCAGATAACTTTGTACAGAACTATTTCAAAACCGCAATCTTTTGCTCTATATATAAACATATATATTGGGTCATCCCATAAATAGTTCGTTTTTGTATATCTCTTGTATTTTTCAAAACTAAGATAAACAAAGTTCTTTCTTAATCTAAAATATGCCCTTCTTCATTTTCTACAATGCTATTCCATCTATTTAGTAGACTAACAAGGCCCTTCTTCCAAAATTCACTTGTTCGTGTCGAAGAATGCTCTCCAGTACTGTTCTGACGTCGTCTACAGAATTCACATCTTTTTCGTACAAATGATTTAGAAGACTGCAGATTAAATGATAATCAGATGAGACAATATTCGGCGAATATGGTGGCTGGGGCATCGTTTCCCATTTACACTGAGCCAACCTTTGGAATGTCATCCTCACTGTATGTGGCCAAGCATTATCCTGATGGAAGAATACCTTTTGTCTTGAAACCAAAGATGGTCGTTTTTGTCTAGCGCTGACTTAAACCGCTCAAGCTGCTTGCAGTAGATCTCCTTTGTTATCGTTTGGTTTGGGTTTAAACGTTGAAAGTGGACTAAACCTTTCATACCCAACCAAACAGATAACAACACCTTACCTGGGTGAAAACCTTCTTTAACCTGGAGTACGGGGGTTTCCCCTTTGCCTACCCACTGTCTTCGGCGCTGGACATTTTGATAGAGAACCCAATTTTCGTCAGCAGTCACTATTCGGTCCAAAAGAGGTTCATTCGCGAGACGTGGCAGTAATGAAGAGCACACATTCACTCTCTGCTCGCGATTAGAGTCGAAAAGTTTGTGGGGAAGCCATTGACCCAATTTGCTGACTTTTTTCATGGCACGCAGGAGTCGATGAATGACATAATCCGAGATTCTCTGCTACTTCCTCAACAGTTACGATGGGATTTTGTTCCAACAGGGTTTGCAGGACGTCCTCGTCGAGCTCTACAGATCTTCCAGAACGAGGCTCGTCTACTAGGCTGTAGTTTCCCGCTCAGAATTTCTGGAACCATCGTTCACACTGGCTTACGCTTATTCTCCGATCTTTATATGCTGCATTAATATTCCTCGCACTTTCCATTGCATTGTTGCCTTTATTGAACTCATAAAGCAAAATATGTCGAATATGCTCCTTTATCACTTCCATTATAGCTTTAAAAAAATAACTGTTAAAATCGAACTGCACTCTTCAAAATTTCCCTATGAATAAGCACAAGGTAACATTTCTGCCTGTTTTTATAGCAAGTTGATGCAGGTAATTTATCCTGTCTCCCACTGACTTTTGGTGCATGCAATTGAAAAAACCGCATTATTTATGGAATGACCCCATGTATATGTATATGTTTGTGTGCGTATGTGTATGTATGTGTGTATGTGTGTGTGTGTGTGTGTGTGTGTGTGTATGTGTGTGTGTGTGTGCGCGCGTATATATATACATTTCATATACCTATATATGTACAGCAAAACTAGGCACATAGATAGATTGATAGACTCACATACTGCTGCCGATGGACTTGATAGAGCGGATGTGTGGTTAGTCGAAGAAATCTCCTTCTCCCCTTTAAGATTCCCTCTCTTCTTAGGACAGCCTTACGTTTTTTTATGACTTCCTCATATGAACGCCTCCCGTAACGGGCTTTTTACCTCAAAATCATCGATCGGCATATCGTAGAAGTCTAAGACATACAGTCAGACTGGTGTGCCTGCTCGGATCTTTTCAGTTTGGTTGTCAAATTTCGAAAACTCAAAGTTTATTGAAGGATTTAAAATTTGGCACATTAATGTTGTTTTCTAAGCTGAATCTTAGTAAATACTTCATTTTATCCATAAAATTTTTCTTTTAAGTTATAGAGGTTTAAAGTTTGATGATTTTCACCGGGTCAGAAAATAGGATTTGAAACCCGTCATTTTGTGCGTGACAGTACGTGTTGTCAGCTGTAAACAATTCAAATTCTACTTTATGCACGCCATATAACCCCTAATAACTTTTATTATTTTGAGGGATTTTCAGAAAACTTTTGCGAATTTGTATTCTACCCACCGTAATTCATACGATGATCCAAAACTAAAACAAAGGAATTTTGTTGCGTGATTTAAGGCCTATTTGGCTGTTATTTTTAGTATATCTAACATCCACCTTAATGAGTGGAATATATTTGTCAGCATGTGCTTTCTCGCAAACTAAAGAATTCTTATGCTTGGCTTGTTACTATGGAAACAGGCAAGATTGTGTTGATTGGCTAAAATTAGCCAATATTTTCAAATTTTAAAAGCTAATAACTCTTTATTTATTGATTTGTTGCGAAAATAAATTTCAAAGCAATGATTAGCATACCGAATATGAAATCAATTCGAGCCGGAATTGAAGAGATTGAAAATTGGCATCCAAACAAAAACAGATTCGCCTGCTCTTGTGAGTTTATGTTTTTGTCGGGGAAAAAGATATGTTTATGTTTGTTTATGGTGGAAGGGAGTCGACTAGACAACATTTTCATAGTTTTATAGTTCGTTCGGTTTTTATTATTTCTTTGTTGTCTTGTTGCGTGTGTGTGTTTCTTTTTTTTTTTTTTCTTTTTTCTTGCCGATTCGCGTTGCTAATATTAGGTAAAATTTAGTGCTGCTGCAAGCAACACGAGTTTATTGCAATCCTCCGTTCCTTTGTTAACAGCAAATCACTCTCTACAAGCATGGTCGTCTGTGCGATCAGAAATTTGTTTCCTAAACACTTGATACCGGGTTCATCACCTCTGCGGGATATCTTTGGCAACTGTCTTCCATCATAACCCGGGGCCGATATCAAAGCCTTGTGAGCGGGTACGGGAAACAAAAGCCGAAAGAAGCCTATCATACAGACAGACAGACAGAGATTCAGACAAACACACAGACGGACAGACAGACAGACAGACAGACAGACAGATAGATAGATAGATAGATAGATAGATAGATAGATAGATAGATAGATAGATAGATAGATAGGCGGTGAGCTGGCAGAAACGTTAGCACGCCGGGCGAAATGCTTAGCGGTATTTCGTCTGCCGCTACGTTCTGAGTTCAAATTCCGCCGAGGTCGACTTTGCATTTCATCCTTTCTGGGTCGATAGATTAAGTACCAGTTATTCACTGGGGTCGATGTAATCAACTTAGTCCCTTGTTTGTCCCCTCTATGTTTAACCCCTTGTGGGCAGTAAAGAAATAAGACAGACAGACACAGACAGACAGACACAGACAGACAGATAGATAGATAGATATGTATGTATCTTTGTGTTTGTCCCCATCACTAGATACTTGAGTTGCTGTAATTGCTACTTCTGTTACTGTTGTTATTTTTGCGGCTGTTGTTTTTGAAGCTACTGTTATTCATACTTCTACTATTGTGGTTGCACACTGTTGTTGGTGTGGCTATTGTGTTTATAATGATGGAAGCAATTGGTTGGGGTTTCTTTTTTAACCCTCTGTCGTAGATGGAATTCTCTTATATCGTTTGCAGCATCACAAACAAAAGAACGCCAACCGGCAAGCCAATCAACTCGGCAGTGATTCGAGCCTTTGCTGGTCTATTTAGATCAAAAGCTCCATGCCTCCCGCGACCAGTTTTCTCAGTACAGCTTCTGCTCCTCCAAGATTGTGACTACATTTTCTATGTCTGCGAAGACGACCGGCATCAGCCAATTAATGCTTCTTTATGGTAACGCACCCAACACCTTTACCTTTTTCCAAATGCTACGTTTACACTCGGATCTCAAACTGGAACCTGACATTCATTGTACCATGGTGCTTGCCATGCAAGTGATGCGACTCCACACCGACTTCATGTTTCTTTCTACCTGCTTAATTTTCGCATGTATTCAGCAGCAAATTGCTGTGTGTCTCTATGTTTCCTCGATGCTTTTGTAGAAGGACAAACTAACTTTCCTTCGCTTGGGACTTATTTCAAACCTCCTTCAAGCATTCAATTATCTAATCGATTCTTTCTCGAACTCTCGCTGCGCAGGTGAAAGACCCAGTTCTTACAGCTTCTTTAGTTGTGCCTTTAGGTCTTAATGTTGCTTCTGCTGCTGTTTTAGACGCTGACAGAACCGGTAACCGTAGTAACGGCATTGCTTTGGTTGCAAGAGCTGTTCAGCTCATAACGGCGTAGGTGACGCCGCCGACGTTGTTTCCTCTGTCAGCCATTGAAGCAGTAGTGGTGGAGGCGGTGTTTTTATACGCTACGAGAGACTCTTCTACAGCAATTAATCTTGTGATGCTGCCGCTGTAGCTGCTATCAGTGATATTATTAATTGTTCTTCGTTCATTTTATTTGTTCTTCTTGTATTTTATTTGTATTTGTTGTAACTGTTTCTTCTCGATGGTGGCTGTGGTTTTATTTAATAACTTGGTTTTGTTGTTACTTGACAGCAAAATTAATTGAACAAAGTAAAGGAGATATCATTAAGATGACATCAAGGAGGCAAGTTGGCAGAATTGTTGGCATGCCGGTCAAAATGCTACTCAGCATTTCTTCCGCTTATTTACGTTCAAATGTCGAGGTCGATTTTACTTTTCATCAATCTGGGGTCGCTAGAATAAGTATCTGTTGAGTACCGAGGTCAATGTAATCGACTTACTTCGTCCCCTCAAAATTTCTGGCCTTATACATTATATATAAAAACAAAATGCCTCATAGTAGACGTTACAATTCCTTCTGACAAAATATTGCGGACATGGCTGTAAAAAATATCATGATTTAAAATAGATGAATCACTGATTTAAAATAGATGAATCACTGATTTAAAATAGATGAATTAGATGAATCAAGAATGCGAGGAATCTCAGTAGCAAAAGTGAAAGTAACACTTGTTATCTATGGCGATTTAGGTTCATTCAAAAACAAAACAAAAAACAAAAAAGAATCTGTTATACCAGTTGAGCGGCTGGACATCAAGTCAGATACGCGAATGATCCAAAAAAATCTATGCTTAAAACAGCTCATATTTTTATTTTCTCAGAAATGTACTTTCCGTGTGAGGCATTTTGTTCTGGTTTGACAGTTGTTGTTGTTGTTGGCACTCCGTCGCTTACGACGTCGAGGGTTCCAGTTGATCCGATCAACGGAACAGCCTGCTCGTGGAAAATTAACGTGCAAGTGGCTGAGCAACCCACAGACACGTGTACCCTTAACGTAGTTCTCGGGGATATTCAGCGTGACACAGAGTGTGACAAGGCTGACCCTTTGAATTACAGGTACAACAGAAGCAGGAAGTAAGAGTGAGAGAAAGTTGTGGTGAAAGAGTACAGAAGGGTTTGCCACCATCCCCTGCCGAAGCCTCGTGGAACTTTAAGTGTTTTCGCTTAATAAACACTCACAACGCCCGGTCTGGGAATCGAAACCGCGATCCTATGACCGCGAGTCCGTTGCCCTAACCACTGGGCCATTGCACCTGGTTTGACAGTTAACATGAGAGGAAAACACAATGAAAATATGTATTTTATATCAATAGTGTACAATGAAATATAACAGCGCCAACAATAATGATAACAGCGATTTCTTTTTTAACCGCTCAGGGTTCACAAAATCATTGGGGAGGAAGATGTAATGCGAGATTACATGAAGAACAACTGTAATAATAAATTCCAACAATAAATATATCTTCCGCAAGAGGGAGACTTCTGGAAGCTGCTCAAGGAAACCACGTAAAGCCACGGTGACTCTGACCAATAAGACCTTCGTACTGATGTTTTCTTTCAATCTACAGGTTGGAACTTAGAGTAGACCAGTACAAACGGACCACCTTTCAACAAATTTACTGGAAAGTAGTACTTCCCTTTTTTAACTTTACATTCCAAATAATAATAATAATAATAATACAAAGCAAAAGCCAAACATATAATAATAATAATAATAATAATAATAATAATAATAATGATAATGAAGATGGACGAAAGGGAAGCGAGCCAAGAAAAATTATCTTTTGCTTCAATCTGACTGGTTGTGTTCTCTTTTTTGGCAATCCAGCTGAAATTCGAAGTGAACCTCACCCAGCAGTTTAGTGGGTTACTAAAAACTATTGGCATGAAATACAAGGCCAAATCATGAACCATAATATAATAAATAAGAGACGGTGAGTGAAAGAGGATGTTAAAATGCAATTCAAGTATATATATATGTATATATATATATGTATGTGAGTGTGTATATATGCATGTGTGTATATGTATGTCATTATTCAGTTTTATTTCAAGATTTCTTGCCAATAGAGAAAGAGCCGGTCTCTAACCTAGACCCAAGGCTCCTTCATTAGAATTTCAACATCAACAACAGGGTATTTTTGTATGTATATATGTATGTATGTATTCACGCATGTATATGTACAAATTTGTATGTTTTGTTTTCTCATGCATACAGTTGCATATCTAAACATGCTCGTATATATTTAAATGATAAACTCCTGGAAAGTTTTACAGAATTTTACTGTTCCAGTGATGGATTGGATCTGTATTCTTCGAATTAGCTTTCTTTTTTCTAGTTTTAAGAAGCCTAATTTCTCAAGATTGGTATTTAGGCAGTGTGTTACATATACCAGGGCCTCAATAATTACAGGTATAAACCTGAACTTGTAATCTGGATAGAGTAACTGCAGATTTCTCTATAGTTCAGCGTAGGTATTCTCTTTTTCACTGATCTTCAGCTTTATGTTAACATCCGCTGGGCAGCTAATTTCCACAGCTCTACACAGTTTCTCTTCTCTTTCCTAAATCCTTATATCAGGTCTGTTGTGCTTACATTTTATTGAGGTTTTCACTGGGACATTCCACCACTACTTTTTTATTATGAGTTGCTATGGTTCTACCATATTGTGGGTTATTATTTCTTTGTCCTGAAGGTTATCCTTCCGACGGATTTCATTATAGAGTGTCCTAGTTACAACATCATGTCTCATCTGTTGATAATACCATGATGACATTTTCGGACAGCTGCTTATCATGTAGGTGATATCTTCGGTGTGAACTCCACAAAGTCTGCATCAGTTGTCATATTTTACTGCTATTCCTGCATCTCTGTCCCTTTTGTGCATCAGGTATTTGGTTGATATTTCCTGTTCCTGGATTGCAAACGCATACCCTTCAAAGTGGGAGGTAGTAATCTGGGTGTTAGTCCATGATAGTCCGCTTTGATGACCAATGTTACTATCATCTCGTGAGATTTCTACTAACGTATCCATGCATAGTCTTCTGCTCATATATGCTCATCCTTTTATCTGATAATACGTTGCAGTAGAGTCGTGCGACTTCTTTGAGCATGTATTTAAGGTTATCAGACAAGGAATGTTGCTCAAGGGGCTGCTTTCCAAGTCTTAGGGTGTTAACAGCCTCATGTATGCAAACTTGGTCAAGGGATGCACTTCGACACTTGGTGGTTAAAAGATGTTGCCGAAGGGATATTATACGGCATTGAAAGGCATTTTTTCTGTATATGTATGTATGTATGTATGCATGTATGTATGTATGTCTACACATATATGTTTATATGTATGCATGCATACTCGTTGGAATTATGTAAGTTGTTTTCTTTTTCTGTTGTAGAATTTAACTCAGTTACTAAAAAAGCTCTTCTTTCCAAGTCAAGTCGTCTCCTGTTTTTTTTATGTGAATTGGGTGGTGTGTACATATATATCTATCTGAGCATAAATGTATTTCAATAAACTTTCACTCGTGTTGTGGGTGACAATTTAGTACACAAGTGCGTGTTCTTCATTAGTGTCTATATGAATGTGTATCTATCTGTGTGTATATGATATGCACACCTTAATGTGTGTATGCGATCAACCTAGAAACCTCAAACGAGGAATCCTTACAATATTTTACAAATTATCATTGTACCTCTAATCGATTGAATAAGGAATATGCGAAACAATTCGTTCTGTTCTTTCTGGTGAATCCTAGCAAATTGATGTTTGTGCGAAAATCTGTTGCTACATAGCCCTGTGAACCTATGTGCACATTTATCGTAGCCCTGTGCACATCTGTCGTCGAGACATAAGTGTTGTACGTTTCTCATTAGTTCTTTATAGCTGTTCTCCTTTCCCCACAATTTTTGACGAGACATTTACATCCGCCGACGATCTGTGCGTGACGTTTCTTCATTCCCAAAGAACAATATCTGGTCTATTGTGCTTACACCAGGTTGCAGTTTTTATTGGAATGCTTCCTGTTTTCTTTATTTTTAAACTTATAGAAACATTCTGATCCTGGTTTGCTTTTAATATATCCATCAGAAAAAAAAAAATCTTTCGTTCCTGAAGCATTGATGACGGTGTTATATGAGTGGTGTCTTATACACTGATATAGCACAATGGACATTTTCTACACTCTGTGGAAGTCTAAAAACGTCATTATCTCTCTTTCAGATATTTAGTGGGTTATCTCTTGATCCTGAACAGCAAAGGACTAGCCTTCTCGGTGAGAAATGACGTATCTGTCGCAAGTCCAAAGGAGGCTGCTATTCATGTCAATATTGTTGGTGCTCTTTAGTCTGCAGGATATGTATCCATGTATAACTTTCTGCTGGTTTAAAACATTGAAACTTTATTCCTTCTAACACTGTCGTGAACCTTACATCATTTGTTCAATGTGTAGCTTATACTACCTGCATTGCCAAAATGATCTCAATATCAAATTCAAAATTCATCTAAGTCTCGGATGCCGTTTCATACACCCCCAACACAATTCATCTTCACAAAATATAAATACACTGCAATACAATTACTTTTCTTCAAGGAACCCTGCTCCATTTAAAATTAATCCAAAACAAATCAAAGAAGAATATCTTATCCCATCACCTTCAAACTATGTCTGAACAAATTTCTCTAAGGAATACCTGACAAGTCACCTATACCTGAATACATTCTAGCAACTCCCTACTTGAGTGGGCCACCGTACCATAAAACTCGGCTTGAAAATAGATTAACAGATCATTTCGAGGGGTGACTTTTAAGTTAGACATAGGCTGGACTAATTTGTGTCTCAAATATCGCTCAGTTTATCTACGTTTATCAATTTGTTTGCCATACAAAACGTAACAGACCACAATCCATTGAAGTTATGTACATTCCAGTTACCTTAAATGCCTACACACACACACACACACACACATATATATATATATATAATATATGTATATGTATGTATGGATGTATGTATATACATATACATATTTTTGATAACCAATCTTTAAGATTACTAGCCTTGTTTCTGTATTTGTGGATAACTCATAACAACGACGAAGCTATAAGTTATTAACAGATGGTGAACAGAGGTTTGTAGAGATTATGGCTTAACTAATGATATACTTTAGTCTACTGTTTCTGGGACTGAGAAAATTTAATACTAAACTTTTTATCTGTAATAGTTGTATAAAAATAGTTAACAAATATATATCTGCCTGCCTCCCTGCCTGCCTACCTACCTACCTACCTACCTACCTATCTACCTACAAACATACATACATACATACATAATACATACATACCTATCCTACCAACCTACCTACCTTCCTACCTACTTATATACATACATACATATATGGGAGAATATACAAATAATAACAACAGACGAGGACAGGTGGTGTAAATAACAAAAGTATATATTAGTATGACGCTCGGGAATACGGAAAGTCTTTGACGTTTCGAGCTACGCTCTTCAACAGAAAGAATACGGAGACAAGGAGAAAAACACGGAGAAAAAAAATTGAATAGTGTACATACATACATATTGGTTTCAAATTTTGGTACAAGGTTAGCAATTTCGGGGAAGGGGCAAGCCGATTATATTGACCCCTAGTTGCTCAACTGGTACTTATTTTATCGACTCTGAAAGGTTGATAGGTAAAGTCGACCTTCGTGGATTTTGGATTCAGAATATAAAGAAGGATGAAATGCCCCAAAGCATTTCACTTGACATGCGAACTATCCTGTCAATTCGCCGCTTTTATATGTATGTATGTATGTATGTGTGTATGTATGTATGTATGTATGTATGTATTATGTACACGCACACGTGTGTGTGTGTGTGTGTGTGTGTGTGTGTGTGTGTGTGTGTGTGTGTGTGTGTGTGTGTGTAAGGCAAGTGGTGTGGGAAAATTGTTGCAGCATTGGCGAGGCTTAAGGGTAAACTCCAGGTTTAACACCCAAATCAAATATGTGTTTGTGTGCGTGTGTGTGCATATGTGTGTGTGCCTCTGTATGTCCGTGTGAGTGTATATGTATACATACATACATACATATATACATACATACATACATATATACATACATACATACATATATACATACATATATACATACATACATACATACATACATATATATATAGATATATATAGATATATATAGATATATATAGATATATATATATATATATTTATGTGTGTGTGTGTGTGTGTGCGTGTGTGTGTGTGTGTGTGTCCATATATAATTTGGGAACAACGACAATTATTTTGCTTAATGAGGCGGAAGTGAGATATAACGTCATCTTTTCGTTTGATATTTATTTTTTATAAGAATAATGCAAAATTATGACATTAATTTGCCCTTGTTTTAGAGCTCATAATTGTGATCAGTAACATGAAAGTCGTCCCAGTGAGAATGCAATTTGGGTCGGGACGTGGGATCCACGTCGAACTATAGCCAAAAGAATTACAAAAAACAAAACAACAAAGCAAGAGTAAGAATATAATCACCAGTAACAACGTGAACCATAGCAAAGTTTTGTAGGTGACAAGCTTAGTTTTTTTTCCTGAATAGTAATACGTTTGGCTTTCGACATTTAAAATATAAAAGCGTGTTGCTATTTGTTTAGGATTTCCCTATTGCCAGTGGTACACTTCAGTAAGATCGACAGGAAAGTCCGAATTAGTTGCATAGCTTGTAGAATAATTACTCCAGAAGGCAAACGTTTTAGAAAGTACATGTCTTTTACTGGGTTACAGTGTATAAGAATAAAACAGGGTGGGGCATATATGGAAAAGGTGGCCGACATTGGGTTAGGTAACGCCCAAATGGAGCTGCAAGTTGTATCACGTGTAGTCCCGGAAAATGCTAAAATAACACCAACCGTTAATTAATAGCTTTGTATTTTTCTCACCACATATGTAATTTCAGATAACTTTTAAATGTTCCATGCATTAAATGTGGTAACACTATCTAAGCTATTGTTTTGTTGGGTCTTTTTTCTCTTTTGTTCATGCAAATATCATATCTGAATTATATTACTAAAATTCTATTTTCCTAAACTACCAAAACATGTATGCTCTTGTATATTTACATAGTGCTTCATTTACCATTAGTTTGGTGAGTGCAATTAAGATTATACTTAGCTGACAAGGTCAAGAGAAGATCGAAAGATGTCTTCAGCTGTCTAATCCATTTAGCGAAACATGCATTGTGTGTGGGGGGGGGGGGGGCGCACGCGTAGCATGCTATACTCTTTACTCTTTTACTCTTTTACTTGTTTCAGTCATTTGACTGCGGCCATGCTGGAGCACCGCATTTAGTCGAGCAAATTGACCCCAGGACTTTGTAAGCCTAGTACTTATTCTATCGGTCTCTTAGGCCGAACCGCTAAGTTACGGGGACGTAAACACACCACCATCGGTTGTCAAGCGATGTTGAGGGGACAAACACAGACACACAAACATATGCACACACGCACACACACACACACACACACACACACACACACACACACATATGCATACACATATTCATATATACGACAGGCTTCTTTCAGTTTCCGTCTACTAAATCCACTCACAATGCTTTGGTCGGCCCGAGGCTATAGTAGAAGACACTCGCCCAAGGTGCCACGCAGTGGGAATGAACCTGGAACCATGTGGTTGGTAAGCAAGCTATTTACCACACAGTCACTCCTGCGCCTTAAACAGGGCAAATTTTAGCCACTTCTCCGCAGACTGAAAAATATGATGAACAACCTTAATCGATCTTCGAACCTTACTGGGTTCTCATCAGAGGCGTCTACATTATTCTGACAGTCTCCAGAGAAACAAGTAGCCAGCTTATTATTCCGCTAAGATAAGATCAGCAAAAAAGTAGTGATGATCTGGGGGGTTATATCTTGGAAATCCGCCGGCCCAATGGTTCTCTTTCACGGCAGAATTAATAGTCAAGACTATTTCAGTATTTTATCTGATCAAATTCATTTTATTGTTGAGGAACTGTTTCCGGAGGGAAACGCAATCTTTCAGGATGATAATGCACCAATTCACACAGCTGAAGTTGTTACTGAATGGCACGAAGAACATTCTAGTGAAGTTGAACATCTTATCTGGCCACCAGTTTACAGATCTCAATATTATTGAATATTTATAGTGCATTTTAGAAAATCAAGTTAAAAGTCGATGCCTCCACCATCATCACTACAAGAACTGGAGACTGTTTTAACTGAAGAAGAGACAAAAATTCCTTTAGATACAATTCAAACTTTGTATGAGTCCATACCTTGTATAATTCAAGCTGTAATTACTGCCAAAGGCGGTCCTACCTCATATTAAAATAAATCTGTTTGAAATTTTGAGGTATTTCCATTATTTTGTCGAAACCCTCTACATATATACATACATACGCACGCACACACACACACACACACACACACACACACATATATATATATATATATATATAAGGTCTGATCAATAAGAATCCGGATTGTTGGTATAGTAACGAAGCTAAAGCACGCAAAATGAAGCCGTTTGGCACAGATTGACCTTAACCTTAATTTTTAACGTTCTAGCTCACTTCTGCTATTTACAGCAGTGCTTGGAAGGAAAGTGTGTAGCGTGTGATCATCGCATTGACCATCACAGAAAAAGCTGTCATGGCGATAATTTCTCAGAGACCTACGCAAAGTTGCAGAAAGTGTATGGAGAGGAGTGTATGTGCCGCATACAAGTGTACGTGTGGTTTAGACGCTTCCAAGATAGTCAGCTTGTTTTAAAATATTTGTTACGGAAAGAAGCCGTAATAATACCGAGAGGTAATCCGCACTTATTAACATCTAAAACCCATATCCGCTCGATTAGTTTACTGGTCCCTTGCACAGATTTGTACTTTACACAGTGCAATATTGATAAACATGTATCATTATTAGTGTCCTGGTATTTAGATATCTGTATTTCTTTCAATTATTTAAATACATTTGATATTTAATTTAGAGTAGACTACCTAGCTTCGGAAAAGTCAGTAATCGGGGAAAGGTTTAGGACTGAAGATTCCCCAAAATCGACGTTATGCGCCACTCAAGGGGGAGGAGTCTGGAGTGAAGTCCAAACCAATACTAAGAACTTCGTAGTGATGTTTTACCCTTCAAAGGGTGGTGCTGAAGCAGACTGTACTTCAAAAAAGATACCATAGTACACGGTAGTAACTCGGTGACATATTAGTTCATTACATTTTCATATCACATTTACAATGTACTTCCTGACGTAACAGATCCTTTAGATTTTAAACTTGTTTCTTTCGTAGAGACTCTAAGAACTAGGTAGTGATGTTTTACCGTTCAAAGGATGGTGCTGAAGCAGACTGTACTTCAAAAAAGATACCATAGTACACGGTAGTAACTCGATGGCATATTAATTCAATAACACTTTCATATCGCATTTACAATCTACTTCCTGGCGTAACAGATCCATTAGATTTTAAACCTGTCTCTTTCGTAGAGACTCTAATCCAGACCCTACATACTAAAATATAAAACGAAAATGTGATGAATAAAATTCAAGCACAACATCTATCGTCGAGACATAAGTGTTGTACGTTTCTCATTAGTTCTTTATAGCAGTTCTCCTTTCCCACAATTTCTCAAGAGGCATTTATATCCGCCAACCAGCTGATAATTATAACAGTGCGAGACGTTTTTCCAATCCCCCAAAACAATATCTGTCCTATTGTGCTTACACCAGGTTGCTGTTTTTATTGGAATATTTTCTCTTAATTCTTTATTTTTTATGTTATAGAAATATTCTGATTCTGGTTTGCTTTTGACATATCCATCAGAAAAAACAAAACCCTTTCATTCGTAGCTGAATGAGTGATAACTTCCACACTGGTTTAGCGCAATCGACATTTTCTACACATCGTGGAGGTCTAAAATCTCTAAATGCCAAAATATAAACAAAATTGTGGTTAATAAAATCCGAAAGCAACACTTAATACAATTAAAGCAATTGTGAAAGTATATTGTTGAAGTATATTGTGGAAGTATATTAATTAGAGCGCTAATAAGGGAGAAAACTCTTGTAAAATATCTTAGAATTGTCTCGTTTGCATTACAAATTTGCACATATACCTTTCCGAGAAATGTGTCATATAGCAATACAACCAATTACAATTACTTCCATCCGCCTTAAGGAAATGATACAGTCCGCTGTATAATTTTGTATTTACAAAAAGTTTGACAGAGATGGAATTCATTGAATTTTGTATTTATTTGGTACAAGATTAAAGAACGGCTATATTTTCAAATATTACCTGTACAGCTGAAATTTTCCTATGGTCAAATACAGGTGTTGTTATACTTGCTGCCATTGTTAGTGCTGTTGTTGTTAGTTATTGTAGATAATTTCTGAGCGAACAAACCTATGATCAAAGTGGTTCAACTGTGAATCTATGACGAGACTGTTTACTTTTCTCATATAATAATGCAGCTAGGATGATGTGGCTGCTGTATCTAGCATATAGGTTGCACATACAAGGTCCCACATTGTCCTGTATACATAACATACATAACACACAAGTACACACACACACACACACACACACACGCACACACACACACACACACACACACACTCACACATACACACACACGCACACCCCAACAAGCGCGCATACACACCACAGAAATCGTAAATGAAATACGCTTGTCCAAAGAGAAACGGGGGACTTCTTCAAATTTGAAATAGCTTTCGTCATTTTCTCCTAAAATACGAAAGAACAGCGTATAACACGACAGCCTAGACAAAAAAAATCAAACTTCGTTCATCAGATGTGAACGTAAAGGGCTTCTTTGATATCTTCACCAGCCAAAGAGTGTGACAAAAAAAATGTCTTCCTTTTTTAAATGTCCCTTGTGGTATCAACTGGGAAAAAAAAACGGGCGATGAAAAACAAAATAATTCGATTATACCTGTTCAATGATGTTTAATTCAATTTCTGTCACTCAAATTCTGTTTTGATATAAATGAAAAAAAAACATACTCGCTTTTGATTATTAATTTCAAGAAATAACATGCTGTTTAGAGAAATTTTCAATAAAACCGTACCGATATTCGAACTAGCACTAAATTAAGAAAGCTGTGATATGTACACACACGCGCGCGCGCACGCACACACATACGCACACACACACACACACACACACACAAATGAATATATATATATATATATATATATATATATATATATATATATATATATATATATATGTATATATATGGTTAATGAGAGACAGAAGATGGAAGATATGAGAATGCAATTGTTTCGACCCATCTAGCATCGATCCCTCGTTTCATGGTCTACTTACACACACACACACACACACACACACACACACACACACACACACACACGCACACACACTCACACACACTCACATATATATATACACTCAAAAAAATCTTTAGCCACAAAAGCACATTTTTTAATTTACTAACAAGGGAGACAACCTCCCCACCGTAAGTGAGTGACATTAGATTGGGATGCCAATTTCGCATGGAAATTCATACTCATTAATAATGCTCACTCTATTGCGGATGGTGAAGCTAAATTTACTTTGTCAGTTTATATAGAAATTACCATAGGAATCACTGGCTGATTATTTACTGACAAGGTTATCTCTTTTGTCAGTAAATAGAAAATAAAAGATAGAAAAAAATAAAGAGTATGCTCTTTATTTTTCTGTCTTTTATTTTCTATTTGGATACTTGTAAGAAAAAATCTTTTGCTATAGAAACAATCTTCTAAACCAAAGAATTTCAGTTTGAAAATGGGTATCGAAAAACTCGAAACTCGATTAAAATAAAAATTATCACCCCAAAATCCATCTCTACTCATTTTTTTCAAATATATTATACTGTACCAAGAACTTTTTTTTATTTTTCTACTATATATGTGTAGGCGCAATGGCCCAGTGGTTAGGGCAGTGGACTCGCTGTCATAGGATCGCGGTTTCGATTCCCAGACCGGGCGTTGTGAGTGTTTATTGAGCGAAAACACCTAAAAGCTCCACAAGGCTCCGGTAGGGGATAGTGGTGAACCCTGTTGTACTCTTTCACCAC
>NC_142936.1:20918595-20921095 GCF_046866305.1 Octopus bimaculoides | reverse complement strand
GGACCGAACCAGACTCCGAGCAATTTAACCGGCCCGTCGGTCCAGCGTCCCACAGTGGAGACGCTGTTAGACGGCATGGGCTTGCTTCTCCAGGTGCCGAGCAGCAAGCCCACTGACTTATCCCGGTTAATTTTTGCTCCCGTTACCGCTTCGTATTCTTTTAGTCTCTCGCCGACCAGCTCGATGTGCTTTTGGCTCGACACTATTACGGTGACGTCGTCCGCGTATGCAGACACGCTCGTCCCATATCCCAGCTCTCGTGGGATGCCCCTCAGCGTCGCCAGCTTCCGCAGTAGAGGCTCAAGAGTCAATACATACAGAAGGGCCGAGAGGGGGCATCCTTGACGAACCGAACGCATGATGCCGAAGGGTCTGGATAGATGACCGTTTACGCGAACTACCGAGCGGATGCCGCTGTATAAGGCAGTGATCCAACCGCTGAAGACGGGACCGAAACCAGCCGCTATGAGGACGGTTTCCAAGTAATGATGGTCTACCCTATCGAAAGCTTTTGATTGATTCAAATTGATCAGCGCCCCACCCATGCCAGGTTTCTTAACTACCCTGTCCATGATGTAGCGGATCAGATGGAGGTTGTCATGGATACTCCTACCCGGCACGGCGCACGTCTGCGCCCTGTCGACTAGTTTCTCGATGACAAGCGCCAACCTCTCGGCTAACACTTTGACCAAAAGTTTCAAATCTGCGTTGAGCAGAGTGATGGGCGGAAAATTATCTATGACGTTCCCCTTGTTTGGGTCTTTCTTTAGTAGTGCCACTGCTCCTCGCTTTACAAAGACGGGGATGCTCCCGTTTTGCTGCCAGTTGCAGTAGACAGCTGCCAAGACGCCTCCAAACAAATCTGGCATATGACAATAAAGTTCGTAGGGCAGACCATCCAAGCCTGGCGACTTGTTTCCCTTGCAGCCTGCCATCGCATCCCGTACGTCCGCGGCTGTGATGGGTCTTTCACAACACTCCGCCTCTCTTGCTGAGAGTCGTGGCAGGCCATGCAGGTAGGCCCTAAAGTCTACTCTGCGTTCTGACCCACCAGTTGTCCCGAACAGTCGGGCAAAGTGCTGTTGAAAGGCCTCGCACATCCTTTCAGGCTCGAGTAATTCGCACCCTTCTTCATCTGTCAGAGACCTAATAGTGGCTCTGTTGCCTCGTTGCGCCTCCGCTACTCGGGCCTCTCGGGCCGCTCCAACTCCCTCGTCCCTCAGAGCACGCATCCTAGCTCTGACAACGCATCCTTCGTGTTTGGCGTTGAAGTGTTGGTCGAGGGTCAACCTCGCCGCCACTACGTTGGACGCAATGCCAGTACTAAGTGCCTCTTCTAATTTCTTAACTAGGTCTCCCTCTATTCTATTTCGGTCTAACGCTAGAGCCTTACTGTACCTAACCGATTCTGACTTGATTGCTTTTTTGAGAGCATACCACCATCTGTTGTTGATGATGGCACCCGTTAATGCTCTCTTAACTAAAGTGCTAATCCGGTCCCTGTAAGTCTGGCGTGCCGTGAACGACGCGTTCAGCTTCCAGTAACCGGGACCCTGTCTATGTGTCTTATCTAAGTCAAGCGTACAAGTGACAAATTTGTGGTCTGTGTAGCTGACTATGTGGAATTGTGGACAACCTACTCTATCCTTATCCACTGTCCTACAGAATACCCTATCTAAGTACGATCTGGACGACCCGATGCGGTTACTCCATGTCCACATTGGCACATTCGGGTGGTCCAGTCGGTACCTGTCAGACAGTTGGAAACGTCTGAGCAGGTCTTTGAGGCTTTTGAATCCCTTTCTATTGCTATCGCTGCCTGCGTAATCTAGATGCGTGTCCAGAGTAGCGTTCCAATCCCCCACTAAAAGTAAAGGTCGAGACGTTCCCAAGAAAACCTCTAGACGTCGATAGAAATCTGGCCGGCCTGTTAAAGACGGTGCATAAACTGCTATCAGTCGAAAAGCGCACCCATTGCTGCCGTCGACATCCAAGACGACCAGCCTACCCTCCGTGTCTAGGAAAATTGCTTTTACTTTGAGGTCCAAACTCTTCCGAGGAAGCACCGCTGTGCCTCCTCCACCCATTGTCGGCAGACACGGAGAAAAATAAATGTTGAAATGTCCACCGAACATGTGCTGGAGGGCTCGCGGGCTGTAGAGTCTGGTCTCGCTGATGGCTATGACATGCAGATTTTGTGACTTGATGTCGTTTAACAGATACCCTTGTTTCCAAGGCGACCCCAAGCCACGTACATTTATACTGCCTATTTTGAGCATGATCCTATCAAAATTTGTGTTTTACACACGAAAGGAGAGAGAGAGAGTTACTTACTGTCCGAAAGTTCTTGGTTCTTCGCCTCACAGTCTTCTCTCAGAAGATCTTTGAACAGTTTTTTAGATGAATATTTCTTGAATCTCCCTAGATAGATAGATAGATAGATAGATAGATGGATAGATGGATAGATGGATAGATAGATAGATAGATAGATAGATAGATA
>NC_142936.1:20908595-20913595 GCF_046866305.1 Octopus bimaculoides | reverse complement strand
AAGAAAAAAAGGGGGGGGGTCGATCAAAAGGGATCGTAGGAAGGAAAAGGGGGTAGTTCGATCAAAAGGGATCAAAAAAAAAAAAAAAAGGGCGATCAATAGGGATCGTGTATCACACAGTAATGTTCTCGTGTAAAAGGAGGGGAGGACAGTTTAGGTTTGGCCGTGGAAAGAAAAGCCTGCGGAAAAGACCACGGTAACCTTGGTCAATATTCTCATTGAAGAAACTATAACAGTAAGTGACTCTCTTTTGCCTTTTTGTTTTCTTTTTTTTTTCTTGAATTTTTTTTTTTTTTTTTTTTTTAGTTCATAGGGTTATGCTCAAGATGGCTCCGTCGTTCACACGTGCCATCCTTGCTACATTCACCCATCTTTTTTTGAAGCATTCACTAGACAAGACTTCCCTTTCTACTCTCACCTTTCTCTTCAGGTGATACTTGAAGAAGTTGATGAGAGATTGCCCAGAGAGGAAAGTCTTTGTCTCTAGACCTTTCAGACGCGTCCACCATACACATTCTTTCGCCATAGCCACAAATACGATGAAAATAGCTCTTCCTTCCCGTTTAAAGGAAGGAGGCGCGACAATATTCACGATAGACTCGGCTGATAGACCGACTCGTCCCACACGCGATAGCAGTTGTTCGACGTAAGCCCACAGCTCGGAAATGGTGGGACACTGTACGAGTGCGTGCAGAACGGTTTCGTCGCTCTGCCGGCATCTCGGACAGGTCGGCCCCGTGTTTCTCGAGCCATGCCTGTAGAGCTTATCCCGAACGGGTAGTGCTTCTCGATAACACTGCCAGGCCAGGGATCTCTGGAAGTTGTCCATAGGTCCCGGTCCGAAGGTCGTCTTAAACAGGCGGGTCAGGTATTCCTCGTCGACGCCCAGGTTCGCCCCGAGATCGTCGTCGTACCTTCCCTCCACTAATCCACTATAGAATGCGTTAGTTGTGATGCAGTCGCTCAAGGTTGACCCGGGTTGTTGGAGTTGCCGAAGAGCAGCGCGACACTCGCGGTGCCATTCGCCCTTCCTCGGCCTCTTCTTGATCCATGACTGCAGTTCGGTCATGGAGACGAGCTGCGGGAAAGCGCGCCGCACAAACGGCGACCACACCTGTTCACCGCTGTCTACGTAGAGCCGGAGATGTCGCAGTCTCAGCGCGTGTCTGCGCATCATCAACCACGGCATGCCCAGTCCTCCTTTTAACGGGTGTTGGCAGCAAACGGATCGCCTAACCATCGGAACGCTTCCTTTCCACAAGAAGCGGAAGAGGATGCGCTCCAGTTTGGTGATGGTAGGGTCGGGACAAGGAACGACGGTCAGGCGGTAGTAGATGACGGACGCGATGTACGTGTTCGCCACCTCCGCCCGACCTTTCAGGGAAAGCTTCCTTTCGGCCCATTGCCGGACTAGAGTGGCCACCCTTCTCGTTATCTCGTCCCAGTTCTTCTCCGTTTGGAGGTCTGGACCGAACCAGACCCCGAGCAACTCAACCGGACCGTCAGTCCAACGTCCCACGACAGAGGCACTGCTTGACGGCATGAGCTTGCTTCTCCAGGTGCCGAGCCGCAAGCCCACTGACTTATCCCGGTTGATTTTTGCTCCCGTTTCCGTTTCGTAGTATTTCAGTGTCTCGCCGACAAGCTCGATGTGCTTTTGGCTAGACACTATGACGGTGACGTCGTCCGCGTATGCCGACACGCTCGTCCCGCATCCCAACTCTCGCGGGATGCCCCTCAACGTCGCCAGCTTCCGCAGTAGTGGCTCGAGAGTCAGTACGTACAGGAGCGACGAGAGGGGGCATCCCTGACGGACCGAACGTGCAATGTCGAATGGTCTTGATAGGTGCCCATTGACGCGAACTACCGAACGGATGCCCCTGTACAAGGCAGCCATCCAGCCGCGGAAAATGGGACCGAAGCCGGCCGCCATGAGGACAGCCTCCAAGTATTGATGGTCTACCCTATCGAAAGCTTTCGAAGATAGATAGATAGATAGATAGATAGATAGATAGATAGATAGATAGATAGATCGTGCGTGTACTTTTTGCTGTCATGATACTTTTCTGTAGGGTAAACCTACTCATCTACTTCTTTTGAGCCTTTAAAATAGAACTTCCACAAAAGTCTACATTTGTTAAATATCTTGTCATTTTTCATGTTTGTTTAGATTTTCGTGTGTATGCGATTCTTTTCCTGTTCATGTACGGTATCAATCATTCAAGAATTTACATTCAAGTGAATATTATATTTCGTTTAAATTTCCAAAGAGAGTTAGTTTGTTCACACTGATCTATTCGATGTCACTTACATAAGAAATGTGAATAAAACAACGGCAAGTAATTTTACTTTCAACAATTCCGACATGATCATTCAAGAAGTTTTCTTATATCAATAAAATTGCACAATTCATAAAACAACAACTTTGTGTTTAATCACAAAGCAAAACAGTAATGATAAATACACACATACTTCAGTTCTATATTTAAGAGATGAGGAATTATGTAAATTATTTACATTATTTACATTTGACGGATATTTGTCCTCATCTTGTCTGTTGTTAACACAACGTTTCAGCTGATATACCCGCCAGCCTTCATCAGGTGTCTCCGGGAAATTTCGAACCTGGGATTTCATTCCTAAGATATTTTTCGATGTTATTATTGTTATTATTATTATTAAGGTCATATGGCATAGTGGTTAAGAGCGCGGGCTACTAACCCCAAGATTCCGAGTTCGATTCCAAGCAGTGACCTGAACAATAATAATAATAATAATAATAATAATAATAATAATAATAATAATGATAACATCGAAAAATACCTTGGGAATGAGAACCTAGGTAAGAAATTTTCCAAATACACCTGATGAAGCCTGGAGGATATATCAGCCGAAACGTTGTGTTAACAACAAAAAAGATGAGGAGAAATATCCGTCAAATATAAATAATGTAAATAATGTACACACATACTTGTACATGATGAACAAAATGAATAATAATGACGACAATGAAGATAATGATGATAAATTTAAGAATGATGATGATGATGATGATGATGATGATGAGATGGTGATGGTGTTGGTTGTTGTTGTTGGTGGTGGTGATGATGATGGTGGTGGTGGTGGTGGTGGTGGTGATGGTGATGATGATGATGGTGATGATGAGGAGGAGGATAATAATGAGATATGCCAATACACAGATAGATGAATTAAGGCTAATAGACCGGATGTAGTTTTCAGAAGCTATCAAGAAAGAAAATGCCTTCTAATCGATGTATCATCTCCAACAAAAGACAATGTATCTCTAAAAGAAACAGAGGAACTCTCAAAATACAACGATCTTGAAATAGAGATAACCCGAATATGGGCCCTAAAAATAAAAACAATCCGTATAGTACATTGGGGATAATTAAAAACCATACAGACAAATAAATACACGAGCAAAACACCAGGACTTACAAACAAATATAAAATACAGTAAATAGCACTACTAGGCACAACACATCCTACGTAAAGCGAAAATAACAATACCAAAACAGACCCAAGGCACACAGAGCTGCGCTCGGTAGTGTAGTAAAAGTGCATGATAAAAATAAGACCACTGGATAATAATAATAATAATAATAATAATAATAATAATAATAATAATAATAATAATAATAATAATAATATTATTAATAATAATAATAATAATAATAATAATAATAATAGAGTCAAAATTAAAAGAAGAGTGCCATTTGCTATCTCGTGAACAATATTTCGACATCTTGCGTGTCTTCCACTGGTTCAAAAAATAAATTTGTCAATCTACTTCATTTTCGTTTATATAGAAAGGATTGAGGTAACTCCTCCTGAAGATATAGAGTCAAAATTAAAAGAAGAGTGCCATTTTTGAACCAGTGGAAGACACGCAAGATGTCGAAATATTGTTCACGAGATAGCAAATGGCACTCTTCTTTTAATTTTGACTCTATATCTTCAGGAGGAGTTACCTCAATCCTTTCTATATAAACGAAAATGAAGTAGATTGACAAATTTATTTTTTGAACCAGTGGAAGACACGCAAGATGTCGAAATATTGTTCACGAGATAGCAAATGGCACTCTTCTTTTAATTTTGACTCTATTATTATTATTATTATTATTGAGTCAAAATTAAAAGAAGAGTGCCATTTGCTATCTCGTGAACAATATTTCGACATCTTGCGTGTCTTCCACTGGTTCAAAAAATAAATTTGTCAATCTACTTCATTTTCGTTTATATAGAAAGGATTGAGGTAACTCCTCCTGAAGATATAGAGTCAAAATTAAAAGAAGAGTGCCATTTTTGAACCAGTGGAAGACACGCAAGATGTCGAAATATTGTTCACGAGATAGCAAATGGCACTCTTCTTTTAATTTTGACTCTATATCTTCAGGAGGAGTTACCTCAATCCTTTCTATATAAATGAAAATGAAGTAGATTGACAAATTTATTTTTTGAACCAGTGGAAGACACGCAAGATGTCGAAATATTGTTCACGAGATAGCAAATGGCATTCTTCTTTTAATTTTGACTCTATATCTTCAGGAGGAGTTACCTCAATCCTTTCTATATAAATAATAATAATAATAATAATAATAATAAAACACCAGGACTTACAAATGTATATAACATACAGAAAATTGCACTACTGGGCACTGCACACATCCTACGCAAAACACTTTCAATACAGTAACCATAAGAGCATCGCAGCGAACCACAGCACATACCCAAGGCACACAGAGCTGCACTCGGTAGTGAAGTGAAAGCACGTTATAAAAATAAAACTACTAAATAATAATAATAATAATAATAATTATTATTATTATTATTATTATTATTATTATTATTATTATTATTATTATTATTATTATTATTATTATAATGCCAACACTACAGCATTAAAACTGACAATAAGTGTTATAAACATGTGCCAAGCAAGGTACAAGACAACGACCAGGCCACAATCATCTGGGATA
>NC_142936.1:20871095-20903595 GCF_046866305.1 Octopus bimaculoides | reverse complement strand
ATGGACAAGAAACAATAAATCATATTATCTCTGGCTGCCCAGTCCTGGCTAAGAAGGAATATATTCACAGACACGACAGAGCTGGGACCTATATACACTGGAAGCTATGCCAACACTATGGAATAACAACAGAAAAAAGATGGTATGAACACACACCAGAAAAGGTCACAGAAAACGAGAAAGCAACCATACTCTGGGATATGCCAATACACACAGATAGAGAAATTAAGGCAAATATTCAGACAAATACATAACAAAAACACCAGGACTTACAAATATATATAACATACAGAAAATTGCACTACTGGGCACTGCACACATCCTACGCAAAACACTTTCAATACAGTAAACATAAGAGCACCACAGCAAACCACAGCACATACCCAAGGCGCACAGAGCTGCGCTCGGTAGTGAAGTGAAAGCACGTTATAAAAATAAAACTACTGAACAATAATAATAATAATAATGATAATAATAATAATGCAACTACTATTCATTATTTTTTGAGTTGGTTGATGCACAAAGCTCATTTCATCAATGTGTGGATTTGAATAAAGTGTACTTGTTGTTTAAGGCTTGTTGTTTTACTTGATATGATTTTATTTTTACATGTGTTTTTGTGTATCATCAACAAGTTTGCTTCGCAGTCCTGAGGTCTGGAATTTATCTCACGGTCTAAGATCTCGGACAAATGTTACTTACTAAGTGAGTAAAATTGGTTTGTTATATGTGCTGTAACTGTGGGAGCCCGTCTGATGAACTGTACTTGCCTTTGAAAGAGCAGCCTTCTGTTCCACGGTTTCTGCTAGAGAGTTAACTTAATGACACAATAATCTGTGGACTATTCACCCATTCATACTATAATACAATAACTAAGCAGGAATTTTTCAGAAAGTTGTTTATATCGCTTTTGTTATTATAGAATTTGTATTTTTAAAAACATCCGTATTTAGTTTATATCTTACTCTTTTAAGATACTGTTATCTTAAATCGTCTGATGCATATGTATTAAATCGATACCTATCGTCTTGCTGACGGATAGATGATACAATCTCAAACTAAAGTTGTTTGTCAATATAAAATGCTATCATTAATACAAATTATATTCAATTTTAATACAAACAGTCTTTAGAAGAATTAGAAAACTAGAATTAAGTTTATCTTTGCTTTTGTTATCAGGAAAATATAAGTTACATCAGGAGCTTTGTAATCGTATGGTTATATCTTTCTGAGCAAAACTTACACAACTACTGTTTTAATACACGTTTATTTTTTAAATATTTCATTTCCTAGAACGCAAACTCTGTATATGTATTGTACAGTAATTATATTTGGCTGATTTTTCCATAAACAACTTTCTTAGTCAAGGTCCTGTTCTCATCATGATGATATGTCTCTGTGTCTTTCTGGCTGATTTAAAGGAGAACTTGGAGCTATTTCTAGAAGATCGAGTGACCACATGTGTCTGTGTGTGTGCGTGCACGCGCATGTGTGTTAGCTATATTTCTGAAAATGAATGTTAAAGGGAAAGATTTTCTTTTTAAATAATTTTGTTTACAGTATTAACTTAGCATTTTACTGAAATATGTAAGCCAACAGTCCTCATACATAAACAAAGCGGTAAATGATAAACTTCAGAGAATCATTTATATTTATGGTAAGGGATGTTTACATGATTTTTCTTTATTTCAGAATTGTTGCTTATCAACAAACATTTACGTGGAAAATATGATATTTACCTTATAAGGCGCAGAAGTGTCTGCTTTACTGACCGAAAATATTTTTGTCTTTACTGTCATGAGGAGATTTTAGGGTTAAACTGGACTCTGACTTAGATTAGCCAATGAAATATTCTGGCAGATCAGCCCATCAACTTTGTAACAAGAAATCCCCTTCCACATAAACCATTAATAACTCGGCTGGAGCTCTTCTAGACAGAGAAGAGCATCCTTGGGAGGCAGAGAGAATACTTTGTTCATCTCCTAAATCCAGTCACAATAAAATCTGGTGGACATGAGGTGCATCTAATGTCGATGATTATCACCGGAGAAGCTGAAGTCGTAGAGACAATTAAAGCACTCATATGTGGCAACGTCACTGAGGAAGATGAGTTACGGCTTGAAATGTTAAAAGTTATTCTCCTACTGATTCGAAAATGTCAGGAGGCTTGGATTTCTGGAAAGGTATCAAAACAGTGGCAATCCGGAGTGATAATCCCAACTTTTAAATAGGGAGACAAAAGAGCATGCTCTAGTTATAATGGGATCTTTTTACTGAGCCTAGCATATAAAGTCTGTGTGTGGGGGAGGTGTATGTCTGTTTGGATGAGTCGGTGTAATATATATATATATATATATATATATATATATATATATTTATTTATTTATTTATTTATTTATTATGTATGTATGTATGAATATGCATACATACGTACATATATGCATACATGCAAAGAGAGAGGGGGAGGGAGAGAATAGGCTCTGGCACCACCGAAGTTCGCTTAACATATATGAGGGCACCACGTTGATTCCACTGGTAGACATCCTAAGCAAATTTGTCTCTTCTGATATAGTGCCAAGTTAATTCAAGATCTGTGTTTGAAATTTGGCAGAATGAAGCCACACAGGAAATGATCAAGTGAATTCTAGTTCCTTGAAAAGCCAGCATTCTCGCAGTTTGACGGTGGGTCAGCCTGAAGTTAGGACACCTTGAGAGTACATTTGTTTAAGGAAGTACATTAGTTGATTGAAAACCTAGAATATTTATCATTGAAAATGACTCGGGATCCTTCATGCAGTTGTGTGTGAGTGTGTTCTGGTTGTGTCGGTGTATTTGCGTCTATGTGCGCCCGTGGTTGTGTCTTTTTATGTTTGTGCTTTGCCTTACTTACATTAGATCTTCACTTTCAATGGAGTCGTGGAGATCCATCGTGGCATGTGGTATGTTTTGAACGTCTTTAGAGTCGATGGAACCCATACCTCTTTAGATCTGACCACAGGAGTTTTCTTCCAGAAAGAGGAACAGAAAGAAAAGGAAGAATCAACTTTAGAAGAGTACTGGTATTTTATTTATATTTATCGACCCTGAAAGGGTAAAAGGCAATGTTGATTGCGGTGATATTTGAACTTAATGCGTAAAAAAAAACCGGAACAATTACCACAAGGTTATCTAACAACTCGAATATCCAGCTGATTTATGTGGACGTATCCTTTTCCGCAAATATGCAAATGTTTGAGAGAAACATAGAGACTAGGAGGTGAGAGCGAGAGGGTAAGAGAATAAGAAGGGGAGGAGGAGGAGAAGGGAAGAAGAAGAAGAAGAAGAAGAAGAAGAAGAAGAGCAGCGTGAGAGAGAGACAGAGAGTGTGTGTGTGTGTGTGTGTGTGTGTGTGTGTGTGTGTGTGTGTGTGTGTGTGTGTGTGTGTGTGTGTGTGTGTGTGTGTTTGTGTGCGTGCTTGTGCGTGTTTGCGAATTAGTTAAATCCAATAACTTCGTCAAATATGAAGAAAAAGGATGAAAGGATTCCGTGTTGTAGAATAGTGAGATTACGATTCTCTCTGGGCCGACAACTTCTCATCTTTCGAGGTATGAAGTAACCAATGGGCCAACTCTTTGAAATCTCTTTTTTTTTCTTCTCTTTCTTCTCTGTCTTTCTATTTAGTACTCTCTCTCTCTCTCTCTCTCTCTCACTCACTCCCTCTCTCTCTCTCTCTCTCTCTTTCTCTCTCTCTCTCTCTCTCTCTCTCTCTCTCTCTCTCTCTCTCTCTCTCTCTCTCTCTCTCCTCTTTATCTCCCTTATTTTTCTTTATGCAACTTTCAGAACTATTCAAACATCAGTATGCCTTATATTAATACAAAGAACATTTCTTTTACAGATGCTCTTCAATATGTGATCATCCCTTGACTGAGTTGTCATTATTTAAATTGAAAATGATTCCAAATCTTGTTAAAGTTGTCCGTATTCCAACCAATACAAATTGAGGAATATGCGATTTTAGATTAATTTTTCTAGTTTCTTATATTTCTATATTTCTACATTGTGATTCTTAACAATAAACAATCGTTGGTATTAATTCCCTTTTCCCAACATCATTTTAAAATATTGCTGCTATGATAGTTTGTAGAGGCTCCATAGCTGTAACTAGAATTAATGCATTTCATTATTCCAACTACGGAATTATGGACTATCTTGACTATTCCCTTTTTTAAAGACTTAAACACTCTGTTCACACAGCGCAACATTGATTTGTAGATTATATTTCTGCCAAAAGAAAAGATCTGTATTGAGATTTATTTTTCAAAAATGAACTTTGGGAGTCCTTTCAGCTCTTATTTTCATTATTAAGTAATCTAAGGCAGAATTCTTAGCATACCGAACGAAATTCTCAGCGTCATTTCATTCGTTTTTATGTTCTGAGTGTAAATTCTGCCAAAGTCGACTTTGCTCCCCATCCTTTCGTGTTCATGAAATAAGTAACACTTGAACCATAGGGTCGATGTAACCAACTTGTACCATTATCTTAAATTTAGATACTGTGTTTGCAGTAGGAAAGATTATTCCCTTTACTCTTTTAGTCTTTTACTTGTTTCAGTCATTTGACTGTGGCCATGCTGGAGCACCGCCTTTAGTCAAGCAAATCGACCCCAGGACTTATTTGTAAGCCTAGTACTTATTCTATTGGTGTCTTTTGCTGAACCGCTAAGTGACGGGGACGTAAGCACACCAGTATCGTTTGTCAAGCGATGCTGGGGGTGGGGAGCAAACAGACACACAAACATACACACACACACACACACACACACACACACTCACACACACACACACACACACACACACACACACACACACATATATATATATATATATATATATATATATATACATATATACGACGGGCTTCTTTCAGTTTCCGTCTACCAAATCCACTCACAAGGCTTTGGTCGGCCCGACGCTATAGTAGAAGACACTTGCCCAAGGTGCCACGCAGTGGGACTGAACCCGGAACCATGTGGTTCGTAAGGAAGCTACTTACCACACACCCACTCTTACGCCTATTAAGTATTTTTATTGCATATTTTCATCGCATTCTCCTGATCAGCCTTGTGTGCTTTCGGATTTGATTTCATTTTTATACTTTTTGTTGTACTCGAAGTATCCTATATCATATTTGTGCAAATACTGCAATTTGTGTGTGTGCATTTTGTGCATATTTGTAAGTTCTAGAATTTTATGTACATGACTACAAGTTATTAATCATGTTGAGAACATTATTATTATTATTATTATTATTATTATTATTATTATTATTATTATTATTATTATTATTATCATCATCATCATCATCATCATCATCATCATCATCATCATCATCATCATCATCATCATATGGCATGGACAAATGTATTATATTTGAAATCATTATCCTAGAAATCGGGTCACAACCAGTTTCCTCAGATAAAAAGTATTGATGACGGCAGGGAGATGGTTGAGCCATCCAGTCCAAGAGTACTTGAGTCGCTGCTGACCTGTGAAGAAAGCTGGATTGACTGTTATGATACAGAGACCAAGGGACACAATGCTCAGCGGAAACATCGTTGCCCTACTCCCACCCCCTGCCTCCGACCCAAGAAGACCAAGCAAAGCAACTCCATTGGGATGCTGCCTCTATTTTGAGAACTGGAACATCATCTACGTCCACTAGGTTACCTCTAGCCAGACGGTTAACATAGTTTCCTTGTGGAGGTTTTGAAGGAGTTCAAAGAGAGATTTCATCGCAAAAGACCAAATACGACAATACGCCAGTCAACACTTCCAACCTGGTAACCAGATTCTTGACAGAGACGGGCATCAAAACTGTCCAAATCTTACTCCCTGTGACATTTGGTCGTTCTTCAAGGTGAAGGAAAACTTCAGTGGAAGTGGTCTTGAAGAGAAGGAGGCTGTAAAAAAGGGTCCGGCATACCTTCAGTTTGCAAGACGTCCATGAAACCTTCATGAAGTGGCTGGAGCGCTACAAAAATTGCGTTGAATATGACGAATCTTACTTTGAAGGGAATTAGAGATTTGTACTTCTCTGAAATTAATAAAGGTCTCTCTCGAAAAGTTTCAGAACTTCTGGAATGCTCCATATATGTACGTTCCTATATACGTTTGCATGTATCTACGTATGTATGTATTATGTATGTATGTGTGCATGTATGTATGTATGTATGTATATATGTTTGCATATATGAGTGTATGATTGGAGGCGCAATGGCCCAGTGGTTAGGGCAGTGGACTCGCGGTCATAGGATCGCCGTTTCGATTCCCAAACCGGGCGTTGTGAGTGTTTATTGAGCGAAAACACCTGAAGCTCCACGAGGCTCCTGCAGGGGATGGTGGCGAACCCTGCTGTACTTTTTCACCACAACTTTCTCTCACTCTTACTTCCTGTTTCTGTTGTGCCTGTAATTCAAAGGGTCAGTCTTGTCACATTGTGTCACGCTGAATATCCCCGAGAACTACACGTGTCTGTGGAGTGCTCAGCCACTTTCACGTTAATTTCACGAGCAGGCTGTTCTGTTGATCGGATCAACTGGAACCCTCGACGTCGTAAGCGACGGAGTGCCAACAACAACAACATATGTGTATATATGCGTGTATGTATGTATTTATGTACGCCTGTAAGTTTGTGTACAGTTTGTGTACAGACACACACATATATATATATATATGAAAATAGTAAGGGATTACTCCAAACATTTACCAGTTTGCTCTCAGTTAGGCATTCAAAACAGGTTATTCAACATTTAATATATAAATCCAGCAATATTCTCATAAGATATATTCCGTTTGATAATTCTGAATATATTACCTTAAATATCAACAACAATAATAATAATAATAATAATAATAATAATAATAATAATAATAATAATAATAATAATAATAATAATAATAATAAGAAGAAGAAGAAGAAGAAGAAGAAGAAGAAGAAGAAGAAGAAGAAGAAGAAGAAGAAGAAGAAGAAGAAGAAAAAGAAGAAGAAAATTGCACTACTGGGCACTGCACACATCCTACGCAAAACACTTTCAATACAGTAACCATAAGAGCATCACAGTAAACCAGAGCACATACCCAAGGCACACAGAGCGGCGCTCGGTAGTGTAGTGAAAGCACGTTATAAAAATAAAACTAATGAACAATAATAATAATAAGGATTATTACAAAGTGGCATAGCATTACCTTTAATTCTTTTGATTTATATACAGCTTTACATAGACCTACACAGGTTTCAACCTACCAATTAGTAACCGTTGGAATTGTAACTCTATTATAATACCGGTGCAGTTTCTTCAGGGCCTTTACTATATTATCCTTCAAGTTAACTGTTTAAAAATGTTCGTTTATCTACTCTGCGTTGTATGATATAGACTTATTCGTTAAGTTAAATGTGAACTATATATATATATATATATATATATATATATATATATATATATATATATATATATATATATATGGGGGGGGGTGTATGTATGTATGTATGTATGCATGCATGTATGTATATCTATGGCAGGGGTATATTAAAATTCTAAGCTCTCCTTGATATCACTTCAAGTAATTGGATGGCTGACAATTTGTTTCTGCTTTGCTTTACCAGACAATCTTAAGAGTTTCACTTAGTAATTTAAAACCCACCAGATGTTGAATCTGCTAATTAGTCACATTATCGACATTTCAGTTGATATTAATTTCATTCCATTCATTTAAATTATGTAGTTTCTGTAAACAAATGGGTAACTCGATTACGGGAATATAATTATCACAGCTGAAGAGAAAACAATTTATCCTAAACTGTAAATTATTTTAATTATCGAACGAGGAAGGATCTGAATTAGTGTAGTCCAGAGACCATACATTATGTGTATATATATATGCATATGTGTATGTGCGTTTGTGTGTGTGGTGTGTTTGTGTGTGTTTGTGCGTGTGGAGGAAGCAGCACGTGACTCAGTGGCTAGGGTAATCGATTCCTGGCGATGAACTGTGCACTTGAGTAAGGCACATTCTTTCACGAGTAGGCTGTTCCGTCCATAGTCGTGACCAACGGAGGTGCTTGTATGTGTGTATACATACATACATACATACATACATACATACATACATACATACATACATATATATATATATATATATATATATATATATATATATATATATATATATATATATATATATATATATATATATATATATATATATATATATATATATATATATATATATATATATACATATATATATATATATGTATGTATATATATATATATATATATATATATATATATATATATATATATATATATATATATATATATGTATGTATATATATATATATATATATATATGTGTGTGCGTGTGTGTGTGTGTGTGTGTGTGTGTGTGTGTGTATGTATAATACAATCGTTACTAAGTGTGAATAAGATTGTCGCAAATACATTGCTAGAAATAAGATTTCAAATATTCTTAATGCTGTAAGAAGCGCGATAATGTATACACACGTGGTGATCATAGTAGGTACTCGCCAATGACCAACTCAAGAAACCACAGACTAGACGTTTAGTTTCACCTATTCTGTAAGCATCGTCATTGAGGACTGCTCGATTGGGCCAGTTCCGTCTCTCAGCATACATATATGTATTTAACATAAAATCTATGGATGATTTAACGGAATGCCAATGCATATACAAAAACTAATATAAACGGCTAGGAGATAAGATAGTATAGGTAAATACTTACCTATCCTAGTTTATTTCCAATGAACCTGTAAACGCCTCGCCCGAACATATCACAATACATAACACATTATAAACCGTATCATTAAGTCTGCTGTAATGAATGCAGAAACACATATAAAACATCTATATTTTCCCCCTCTGAAGATATTATGCTCAGGTCATATGAATTATTATATTTACTTAATATTAATTAAAACAGATGTAAGGGATGATGATCAATTTGCTGTTAATACTAAACAATTCTTAACTGCCCAATCTCTGTTTTCTTTTTCTTCTTTTATATGAATATAAACTATATGTTTTAATATATATACCTATTACTTTAAAGAAATTAATTCCCCCAAAATACTAAGTATTGAACCAGTATTTCCTTGAATGGAACAATCCCTTCATGAGGTTAACACAACCTCTAATCGAATATATAAACAAATATACACGCATATATATATATATATATATATATATATATATATAGAGAGAGAGAGAGAGAGAGAGAGAGATGCACATAAACACGATTGGGCTTGATATATAAAATATAGATACATACATATATACATGTAGATATATACAGGGATATAGAAAGAGAAACAAAAACTGAAAATGTTCAGATGAGCACTCACGTATGAACATAGCTATTTATATACTTACAAAATAAATTTACAAGGATAACAAAGAATACGGAAAACTAAAGGGAGAGGGCACTGTATTTGAAGTCCGACAGCTGTTTTGGGGAGCGCGAAATTACATAATGTTTGTTGTGTTCATTATTAACAGATGAAATCAACAAAAGTCAAGTCAAGGATATACAACCAGTAGATTGATGCATATAAAAATTACGTGTATTACCGCTTCTTTCGTCAAGCGTGAAGATTGGCAAATAACAAGTGAATTCAGCGGTAGAATTGGAGAAAAGAAAGCTAAATGAAAGCTGGGAGAAGGTGGATGCAGCTAGTTTAGGTGGGGAGGGAGTGTAAATTACGGACTTCGAAGTATAACTTCAAATAATTTGAGCACTTCTACGTATTTTGTATTTTGAGCACCTCTCTCTCTCTCTCTCTCTCTCTCTCTCTTACTTTTAGGCTAGTTAAAATATGTTTGTAACGTATTTTTATTTCTAAAGGCAAATTCACAGCAGTTACCGCGAATATTTGAAAGATTATAATCTTCCAAATATCTAATAACCATAGATAATGAACAATAATTCTTTTGGCGAGAGAACAATAATTATTCGAAGATTATGTAATTCTATTAATTAAGCTGAATTTGGTAAAACTTGTAATAAATGATAAAATAATAGAAATCTAGAGACGGGTGAATACTTATTAGATACAACGGCCCCTGCTTCCATACAATAAACATTACATTGATTAATCAATTATATAAAAACGAGGAGATAGGTGAGAAGATTATACAATGAAATCCATTAAAACTTTGATTTTAAAATAACACAAAATAGATAATAAATTATGTATAATACACATTAATTGAAGCAAAAATAGAATTTGTCAGTGAACTGCGTGAGAGGTATATATCTTATTCAAAATTGTACGTTGCTAGTCGCAGATTTCTCGTGTGGTTTTCATTGCCATCCTATCATTTGTGTGCTCCACAAATTCAGAGCAGAACTCCAATTCAGGGCTGATCTCATTCAATACATGTCTACTCTCTTCGTCTTCTATTTGGTTTAATAGTTCTATCAGTTCTTCGTTTGTTTTGCTATAAAAATATCAACCTCAAACTTGACATCTAGGAAGACGTGATCTAACAATACATAAACATCGCCAAGAAAAATAACATCAATAAACTTCTACAAAGACAAAATATATCCAAACAATAAACAAAAAGTCTCAAACCGTTGTTTAGGCATTTACAACAACAGTTATTGCAGCCAAAGCAACAACAAACAGTTTTCGTCACCTTGCAGTTACAATATAGATATAACCGAACTAGAGAAACAAATAATTTACTCGATAACTTAGCTAGAGTTGATACTAGGAGAATAAAGATACAGTTACAGGTAAAATTCTTGTATTTTTAAACCAAACATAAAGATGAGACTATGCAAGAGTCAGACCCCCATCCTCACTCACGGTTCATTTTATATATTCACTTTAAAAACTCCTCAGATACCAATCCGTTGATTGCAAGTGGACTAGTTCAAACACGTTAACCGTAGATTAATCCACGTTGACCAAGGGGGAAAAGACAACGTGTCTATTTTGACTGGTTCGCAAGCTCTTCAGCTAGAATACTAGATTTTTAACAACGATGCCAGCGGCGGCGCAGCTGCTGCTGTTTCTGATGTATACATATTTACACACATACATACTTGTATACGTACATGCATACATGCGTACTTACATACATACATACATTCTTACATACATACATGCATACATGTTCACAGATATATGTAAATACACACACACGCGCACAAATACATACATACATACATACATACATACATTACATCCTACGGGCTTCGACAAAATTACTGACTCAAGGTTGTCGCCAACCCGAGGCTATATTAGAAAACATTTTTCGAAGATGTAACACATTGGCTTCGAACAGGAAACACGTTGCCGTAAAACAATTAATTATTCAACATGCCAATGTACATACATTGTATTTGAAGCAGCATGATTTCCAGTTACTGAGAAAGTTACTTGAAATTCCTCTGAAGCAGTTTTTAAATATCAACACAATTTTAGCAACTTTGCTTACGGTTCCAAGAATAAAACTTGAGTGGTATTAAGAAGGCAATGCATGAAGACAGTAATTTGTGAAAAGATTGTGGGAACGTTTATTGAAATTGATAGTGAAATTAGCAGAATGATACGCTGTGAAAATAATCGGTTTTCACATCAGTTTGATTAAAGCTGCATATTCTATAAAATATCAAAGTGTGAAAGTTTTTGTTCTATTTTACGAATGCATTCTAAGTAACTCTATACACTATTACACTTTCATATTCACTAACTGATAATTCCACTCTCAACCGTTGTTTATAAATATATAGTATTTAGTATAGGTTACAGAAAGCTTCTACGTAATTGGTTTTAATTTACTCGTATCCTGTTTTTACCTTTCTCTCTATAATCTCTCTCAACGTTATGTATATATATATATGTATATGTTTGTTTGTTTGTGTGTATTTATGTGTGTGTTTGGATAGATAGATAGGTAGATAGATAGATAGGTAGATAGATAGATAGATAGATAGATAGATAGATAGATAGATAGATAGATAGATAGATGAAGGATATTGCGTTAATTCTTAATTTCTAAATTTTAATCCTTAGCTTTTTAACTTCATTACTAGCGTGCTTTCGTAATTGGTATCATGAAACCACACACTGGCATTGAGCTTCCATCTTACTTTTTTCACTTCTCACTCCACCTCTTCCTATTTATTTTTTATCTATTATTCATTTCTGAAGTTTGTTCTTGTGGTCGACATGGATCTTTGGATTATGGAGATTTGATGTTGGGTTGACAGGGGCCCTCTTTGATCGAGGGAACCGAGAGATGCCGAGGTCCAGGAGTAACTTTTGACCTATTGTGCGTGAGTGGGTTTTCGGATAAGTCTTTGCATACTTTCCCTTTAGGGCTTTCAGTGTACTTCGAGGTTATTCAAGGACATAATTCTCTTGAGGATTAATAAATTCAAATGACGTCAACAACACCTCTTTTATCTTATTTTACTTTACTTTATTCTGACGTATGCTATTTATGCACTCCTTATGCGGAATCCTTTTTACTGTCTAATAGGATGTAACAGCTTATATATATTTACTGTCTCCCCACTTTTCCATTACAGTGATTTCTAATATCTACCCCAGTAAATAATTAGCTTTGTTATGCATTTGTTCTTTCTTTTTCATATCTCAATTCTTATTTTTATCGCTCTCTTTTGACCCTACATTAGTTTCCGTGAATCTATTTTAATTTTACTTTATTTCATTCTGAATTCTGATTTCTTTCAGCATCAGCATCTTAGAATAAATAAATATTTATATACCATACTTTAGTTTCTCCTATTAATTAAGGTTTTACTGTAATTACTCCAGGGTCACCCACCTTTATTAGCTATATATTTTTCATGCCTGGGAATGTCGGTTTCTAAGATCACCAGGAATAATTCTGGTTAGCTTCAATGCCATCCCTCCCACTTTTCTCATGTGTTATGGCATATGACCGTTGTACTTACTGTACTATCCCTAACGCTATCTTCTTTTTGTCATCATCATCATTAAAGTAGTTCGCATTCAGCTTATTTTTACTGTCCCGCATGAACAAGGATGCTGGAGATCCGTGTCTGCATATGACGACGGCGTCACTGTAGAAAACCAAACACAGAAGTGACTGTCTAAGAAGGAAGGCGGAGAATGCGGCGGAGAGGAAGGGATGATAGAGACAGACTTTCTGACTTGATAATAGATTTTGCTATTGTTTCAGTTCAGTTAAGCATGAATGTAAAGTTGTTTGTAAGTGTACTTGAATAGCGTTTTACGAAGTAGATGTATCCTATTCAGGTCTCATCTTGTGGTTGAAGGTTTTCTTATGATTTATCAAGATTGTGTATATAAGCTTGCTAGTGGTTATAATGTGGTGTTGAGCTAATTTAGGATTCATTCAAGGACGTTTATAGACAATACCGGTGTGATTTGTTACAGAACATGGGTAAGGTAACAGAGCAGAGTAAGGTCTAAGTCAATGTTATTGTTAGAAGATTTCCTATTATAAATCTTCAGTTCATCATTAAGAATTATTTTAGGTACGGTTTTATAAAAAAATATCTCATTTCGATTATGCAACCACAACAAAAATCTTACAAACAATCACTCCAATCCAACAGTCGGAATACAGTTGTTGTATTATCACATCTTGCAGGCAAATAATACTTCACAAAGCTGTTTGTCACAGAGCAATGACAGCATCTACTGGATCCACTGAAGAAAAGTATATAGGCATCACGGAGATATATTTAAAATCAGACGCACATAACTCTCAAACTTTTAGACATAGAAACAGAATTAACTCCGCTATTTTATATAAATAGAATTGGAAAAATTTTTATATGTTGTCTGCAATTCTGAATATACTCAAACATTCACACATTCATGAGTATGAGGTCATTTCATAGGCTTTCTTATAATCTATCCATGCTATTGCTAAATTTTTCCTTCTAGATATTACTTCATTTAGAACTGCTTTGTCTATGTATAATAGATCATGAGTTCCTCTTGTCCTCTTCTTGCAACCTTTTTGCTCTTCGGGCAGCAAATTCTGGCTGTCAAGGTGCTCGTAAATGCTTTCTGAGAGCATTCCTGTTAACAGCTTCCACCCTAATGGTAAGCAAGTGATTTGTCAATAATTGCTAGCTGTATCACCCTTGATTTTGTCTTTCGTAAGAAGAACTGTTCTCCCTCAGGTCATCCAATCTGATATTACTCTTCTATTCAGGCAGTCCCGAAGTTGCTTCCACAGTATCCCATGTAATTTACTAAATTTCTTTAACCAGTACCCTTGAACTAAATCTGGTCCTAGGCCCTTCCAATCTGGCATTTTTCCTAACACTTTACTCGGCACTGTAACAGATGAGGGATATGGTTCTTGAGTTTATGGTAGTAACAGTACTTATGCACTTGGTTTTTGACTTTAGTATTCTTCTTACACTTATCTTTATTTTTTTGTTCTACCAATTATATCACCAGCTCCCAAGACTCCTGGATACTTATATCAATCTTCCGTAACATTACTTTTATGGTATTTCCTTTTCTTCATCACAACGCTTTCACACTGGGAAATACCAAATTCCGTTCTGACATTATTTCTAAACACTTCTATAATTTTACCACGGGTCTCCAATTCCACACCATTCTTGTCATATAGCTTTAAGATATTCCTGGATAGTAAACGTTTAATTATCCCCTGAACTCTTCCAGAACCATATCCAGCTTTTATTTTTCTTAATGTTAGGTAATGACCGAAAGCGTGTGTAATGTCCACGAATACAAGCAGTCAAAATGGGGTTCTTCCGAAGGATCTCTGGAATAAGGGTACTCAACAGGGATACATTGCTCGGAGATCTGGCAGTTTCACCAGGTCCAACCACGACTTTTCCGCATTGAGAGGTCACAGCTCCGGTGCTATGAACATGGAACTAGAATGTCACAGGAAAGTATTGAAAGATGGATCCTTCAAGTCAAACCAACCGAAAGGAGACCTAGGGTAGACCGAAAATGAGATGGTTGGATAATATCCTTTGTTTTAGTTAGTTATATTTTCAGGAAACTTGGGCTTCCTACCGGAAAAATCTAATGATGATGGCTTCTGATAGCATCTTAAGAAGAATCTGCCCTTACGACTCTCCCAAAAACAGTGATCCGTAAAGATGGATGGATGGATGGATGGATGGATGGATGGGTGGATGGATGGATGGCCAAAGTGTTCTTCAAGCAAAAATTTTGCTGTCTGTCTGCCCCATGTGAGGAGGAGAAGAAGAAGGAGAGGCATCATGTTAGTGATAGTAGTGTTGATGATGTTGATTGTGACGATGACGACGATTTTTGATTGATCATTATTGTGACGGTGATGATGATGATAATGAGGATGGTGATGAAAATGGTGATGAAGATGACTCACTATCAACATGAAGATAACGACAACAATGAAGATGCTGATGCCGCTGTTGGAGGTAATGTTCAAAGAAATTTCAATATTCGAAAGCATATAAGTTCTCTTTTCCTCCAATCTCTCTCTCTCTCTCTCTCTCTCTCTCTCTCACACACACACACACACACACACACACACACACACACATACATATACACGCGCGCATGAGAGCACATACGACCTAACACGTGCACAGCAACATTACGTTTATCTTGGTTTAGATCAGTTTTGGTGCCAAATATTCCTTTGTAAAATAATTTAATGTTGACATTCGGAGTCAAGAAAGTTATTCTTGAGAGAATATAGCCATTTTTAATTCTTCTTTCCGATACCATGTCCCTGAACCACAGAATAATATTCATTAGTATCCCTTTTGGCACAACACTTCTGTCTCTTCCTTTCATGACATCCTTTACATCCGACTCCTTTTTATTATTTGTTCACATTGTATTTTATATATAGATATTTTTTTTTAAATTTCTATGTTAATTCTTTCGTGGAGGGATTATTGAATTGAAGAAAACATGGAAATATGAATCAAACATTTTATTTGAAAACTTTTGGCAGTTTGTTTTCAACCTTCAACAAAGAAAGATTGTTTTAACAACAAAAAAAAAGAACATTTAAAAACATAACAAAGAAAATTATCAGCGGAAAAGTAAACGCGAAAAAGTAAATATAAAAAATTAAAGTAACGGAAAATAAATATGAAATCCTAAAATAAGCCAAGAATTACGAAAATAAACTTTAAAGAATTCCAAAAGTGTTAAAATGAAAAATACCACACTAAGCAGTACAAGAGAGAAAATTAAATAAGAATAAAATGTCTTCTCTGATCAGTTCGTTTAATCAAATCTTTCAACGGTCTCCTGTGAATTGTGTTTCATTAAAATGAACATTTACCATGGTAATATTTAAAAAAAATGCATTTGTGCGTGTGCATGTGTGTGTATCTGTTTGTGTGCGTGTGTGTGTGTGCGCGCGTGCAAGTGTATGTGTGCAGGGTGTATATGTGATTTAGAAATGTGTTTCGCAATCTCGTGGCACTGGTTCATATCACTGCGCGACATCTTGGTTATTTGTATTCTAACATAGCTTCAATTTCACTTATTTTCTATCTTATGAGAGAGAGAAAATTAGTAAATGGAAATTATGCGAACGCGTCGTCAATATATATGTATATGTATATATATATATATATATATAGAGAGAGAGAGAGAGAGAGGTGGGGAAATATTATTGTTCCTAAATCTCTCAACGAAAAATATTCAGTAGTAGTACTTTAAAGTAAAGGTTATTTGCCAATCTAATGTGGCAGTCACAATGAGCACGAATGCTACTGTTGTTCAGCTCCAGGAGACATCGTCTCCAGCTGGCTATACGACACACAATCTGTGTCTTTATATTTGCGAACAGGGGAGTTTAACACCCCACCCCCACCCAGCACAAAGCAGTATCTGTGGACAGCACGGTTCCAGGGTTGTTTCTCTTCGTCGGCACAGAACCAACTTAACTGCTAACCACAAACTCTCTCCCAAGACCATTGACCCACCATCAGAGTCCTAAATTATTATCCAAACTTGCTTTCGCTAAAGACAGCTCAACTGGAAACTAGAGCTAACCGGATCAGCGCCGAAGCCAATACATATTCGATTGATTTATAGAACTAACAGGAATATCTCACAAACATTACCTGCTACTCACTTTAAAAAGGAATGTCACAAAAGATAAATGTATTGCTAGATATAGGTACTATGTCTATATTTCTATATGAAGGCGTGTGGTTTAGTGGTTAGCATGTTGCACTCATGATCGTAAGGTTGTGTCTTCGATTCCTGGACGGATGAGTTCTTGAGGAAAACACTTCATGTCATGTTGCTCCAGTTCACTTAGCCGGCCTTATGAGCCTGAGGCTCGGGACGGACCTGACATCCTTTTGATTCAATATATCTATACCTGAAAAACAAGATGTCCGAACTGTCACAGCTAAAGCCTTTTTGATTATACAGTAATCCCTCGCCTTATTACCGTTCATTTATCACACTTCACCTATCTTGGTTTATTATTTAAGCTTACGTCGATTCCTCCGTGGTGTTGTTTTGCATTTAGAATAAAATAAATATATACAAATTATAAAAATAATGATAAAAAATATACAGTACAGCACTGTTTCTACTTCGCAGATTTTCATCTATCGCGGGGTGTTTTCGAACATAGCACCCGCAATAGTCGAGGGATTATCGTACACCTACCTGATTAGGATTGGACAGACGCTGAACAATAACAGTAACAACAATAACCTTCACATCAACGTTACACAGCAACGGCCACTTAGGAACTCGTTAAGAATGTCAGCAAAAGTAGCAACGTTACATTTTCTTAATTGTCTTTCAGTAACGTTATTTACACTCAGCAGTTATTGTATATCTGAACAGAAAATGACAAATTGATGCCTTTGTTTTCTGTTCGAAATCTGCTTGCACGTAATATGAATTCTATCCATCTTAATTTCTTCCATATTTTTCTTGCTGCAATTAGATCGTGAATATCAATGGTGGATCTTATGTTCCAGGAAACTAAACGACATATGTACAGGGGGTTATATCAGAACTTGAAAAAGGCATTTTCCAGAATGATGTGGTTATTCTGTTATTCTAATCAAGTATTTATTCAGATTTCTTTCTTTCTTCCTAAATTAATCAAGTTTCCTTCCGTACACTGCATAAGCGACACTTACACCCCACCCACACACATACACACATACACACACACTCAAGCACGAACATACACACATGCTATTGCGAACTTTCTATTTCAAAACACATTGTTCTCTAAACCCAGGGTAGCATTCTCTGCTTTACATTTTTAGAACAACGTTTTGCTTCCTATCTCTTTGGTCTTACATCCAGTGGTAGCTCACTGTTTTCTAGTTTGAATTTGAGTCATACATAAATGCATACATACATACACACATACATACATACATACATACATACATACATTCACACAAACACTCACACACATATATATACATATGTATAAATATATATATATATATATATATATATATATATATATATATATATATATATATATATATATATATATGTATATATACACACATAGATATATATACATACGTACAAACACACACACATATATATATATATATATATATATATATATATATATATATATATATATATATGTATATATTTATATATTTATACAGGTTTGTGTGTATACATATATTCATATGCATATACCTTCCTATTTACATGTATACCTATATATATATATATATATATATATATATATATATATATATATATATATATATATATATATATATATATATATATATATACATACATACATACACATGCATGTGAGTGAGTGTGTGCGTGTGCGTGTGTGTGGGTGGGTGTGCGCGCGCGTGTGTGTGTGGGTGTGTGTGTGCGTATTATATATACATGCACGCGCGTGTGTATGTGTGTCTATTGTACATATTATATCATTGCTTCTCATTGCTTTGATTGACATTTCGCATTTCGTAACCTGTTGGTCTGCTGAGATAGTTTAGATATAAATTAATGAAATATTCCAAACATGCATTTGTTTCGAATGGGAGACGATTCCACCTATCAAATGACATACTCTACACCGATGTATATTCAACAACTAGAAGAAACCTAGGTTTATGATTCCTCCTCTAAATCTATCTATCTGTATGTCTCCATGTCTGTCTCTCTTTGTCTTACAATATTTCTGCATGCGTGCTAGTACGCTCTTTGTGGAGGTGCAATGGCCCAGTGGTTACGGTAGCGGACTCGCGGTCATAGGATCGTGGTTTCGATTCCCAGACCGGGTGTTGTGAGTGTTTATTGAGTGAAAACACCAAAAGTTCCATGAGGCTCCGGCAGGGGGTGGTGGTGAACCCTGCTGTACTCCTCCACCACAACTTTCTCTCACTCTTACTTCCTGTTTCTGTTGTGCCTGTAATTCAAAGGGTCAGCCTTGTCACAGTCTGTGTCACGCTGAATATCCCCGAGAGTTACGTTAAGCGTACACATGTCTGTGGAGTGCTCAGCCACTTGCACGTTAATTTCACGAGCAGGCTGTTCCGTTGATCGGATCAATTGGAACCCTCGACGCTGTAAGCGACGGAGTGCCAACAACAACAGCTAGTGCGCGGATAAAAATGTATATAAGATGTATATAAAAGATGTATATAAAAGATGTATATAAAAGATGTGGCAATAAACAACGTGGTGTCGATATCTAAGACAAGTTTCTTTTACTATAACCCCGAGTCAACTGATGTCTTGTATGTGAAACCACATGGCAGCCACATGAAGCCCGTCGTATGAATGTGTGTGTGTGTGTGTGTGTGTGTGTGTGTTACTTTCAGTTACTACCTTCACCGCTTGATAACTGTAATTAGTTTGTTTACATTCCCCTTAATTAGCAATTCAAAGAAAACGCTGATAGTATAAGTGGCAGACTTAAAAAGTACTGGGATCGATTTGCTCGACTAAACCTTCCGAACGTTACTCCAGCAGACATACATGTATATATACATACACACACATATATATATGGATATATATATATACCTATATATATATATATATATATATATATATATATATATATATATATATATATATACGTCTATACACACACACACGCATATATATATGTATATATATATATATATATATATATATATATATATATATATATGTATATATATGTATATACATATATATATATATATATATATATATATATATATATATATATATATATATATATATATATATATATATATATATATAAGAGGAATGACCAGCAAAATTGGACTCCTATATGCTAGAAATAGATGCCGAATCATCTAACCACGAAGAAATATGTTCTCAGTAAAAAATTACCGACACAACAGACTGTAAAAGGGCAAGACAAATGAAAAAATACTAAAAAAAAAAAGCGATTACCTACGTACCATAGTTTCACCTGTTAAAATTTACGTAAGTAAATATCTGCAGGATCATCAGCGTAGTCTGTCGATTTATATTTTTAAATCCACAGACTACGCTGATGATCCTGCAGATATTTACTTACGTAAATTTTAACAGGTGAAACCATGGTACGTAGGTAATCGTTTTTTTTTTTTTTAGTATTTTTTCATTTGTCTTGCCCTTTTGCAGTCTGTTGTGTCGCTAATTTTTTTTACTGAGAACATATTTCTTCGTGGTTAGATGATTCGGCATCTATTTGTAGCATATAGGAGTCCACTTTTGCTGGCCATTCCTCTTATTTTTGTATGTAATATAATTTGAATCTTCGGATTTTTTTAATATGCTAGACCACTGGTTTTAATTGATTAATATTAATTTTTACCCTTACTAATAAATTTTATATATATATATATATATATATATATGTGTGTGTGTATGTGTGTGTGTGCGTGTGTGTGTGTGTGTGCGTGTGTGTGTGTGTGTGTGTGTAGACGTATATATACACGAGGTGCATACTATTTCAGGAGAGGCAGTTCTAACTAACCCAAATTTTTGTAATTTTATTATATCATTCCTATCTAATTAATAAGCTGATCTTCCAACATTTTTATTTCAGGCTGAAGTAAGACACTTTGGAGGACTTCTATGGGACGTTCATGAAATGCCAATATAAAAATATTCTTTAGCTCCTGCAGAAATTTTACAGTGATAAATTACGTTTTTAATTCTGCAATTTCCGTTAAGAACGTAAGTTTTATTCGTACCACAATTACAAGCAATATTGCCTTTGATACTATTATTTAAAGAGAAATTATCATTATTATTATTATGGTTTTTATAGTTTAGAAGTGAAACCCTTTTACCTTTAAGAATATAGTTGTTATCGAAGGATATAATATGCAGGAGTTTATTGCTGTTAGAGAATCCAATTCCGATATGATGTGCGTTTACATCCTCTCTGATGAGATTGATGTATTTTCCAAATTATTCTTCCTCTCGGATTTATTTTAATGCATCTATCGAAACATTTGTTGGTGATGTGATATAAATGATTTAAATAACATCTTGAACGTTTGTCTCCATCTCCATTATTCTTATACATATATATATATATATATATATATATATATATATATATATATATATATATATATACATACATACATACATACATACATACATACATACACACACACACATATGAACAAAATAGCTAGGTCTAAAATCTCTAAATGAGATACAAGTAGTAACAATACTAGACAGTTACATTTTTTTGCCACTATAACATGGATGTTCTATAAAGAACTGTTACTACATTTTAGCACCAGGAAAACGTATTTTCCAGCTGGTTAATGACACACACTCTATGTTCGATATGTTGATCTACTGGTCTTCCCAAGCCGGAGAGGAATGATTCGCTCTCTTAATCACACTATATCGGACACAGGTTGTGTGTTGTTAACCAGTAGGAAAATATGTTTTCCTGGGGTTAAAATGTAGTAGCATAGTTCTTTTTAGAATTGCCATGTTACAGTGGTAAAAAAACTTTATATACATATGCGTTGACCGCCTACACTTTTTCTGCAAAATAGCGGTAGTTTATCCTGTTCAGGCTATATTATTAGCATTATTCTGTGATTGAGAACTTAAAATCACTTCTTTAACTTTCTAAGACATCTCAACACTTCTAAAAGCAAACTTCGTTTGTTTGTTTACGTTTATCGTAATTTGAATTTATATATATATATATATATATATATATATATATATATATATATATATATATATATATATATATATGCGCAGGAGTGACTGCGTGGCACCTTGGGCAATTGTTTTCTACTATAGCCTCGGGCCGACCAAAGCCTTGTGAGTGGATTTGGTAGACGGAAACTGAAAGAAGCCCGTCGTATATATGTACATATATATATATATATATGTATGCGCGTGTATATGTTTGTGTGTCTGTGTTTGTCCCCCCCCCACCAACCATCGCTTGACAACCGATGCTGGTGTGTTTACGTCCCCGTAACTTAGTGTCGCCGATAGAGACCGATAGAATAAGTACTAGGCTTCCAAAGAATAAGTCCTGGAGTCGATTTGCTCGACTAAAGGCGGTGCTCAACATGGCCACAGTCAAATGACTGAAACAAGTAAAAGAGTAAAAGAGAGAGAGGGTATATATATATATATATATATATATATATATATATACAAAATCAGAGATAGACAGACAGACAGGTAGACAGATCAGTAGACAGACAAATTTAGTAGACAGAGTAATATAAATAGATATGCATATGTATACAGTTATCTATCTATCCATCTGTGAGACGTGTGGAATAATTGAACTGGGAACAACCAAAAGATTGAAGAATGGGCAGGAAATGTAAGTTAATGCAAACATGAAATGAGAATGAAAGATCTCTTCTACTGCATCACATGCCCACAATGCAATGAAAGTTACATCACCAAGCTGAATTAAAATCAATTTGCCGTGTCAGAGTTCGTAAACAACAACTTAAGATTTAACCTCTTAGAAATGTACCAGGTAGTAAGCATCTAGATATTTGTGATAATGGAAAATCCAAAATATTTCCGTTTTCAAACTAAAGGAAGACAATAAGCAACTACGAAAGTTAATGGAGTAATATTTTACAAAAGTTCTCAAACCGACACTAAAGCGGAAATAATCAACATCACAACTAAAACAAACTTCATCTAAACAGATTATAAGCAAAAGCTCTTACACACTCGATACAAAAACTTCATAGGAAAAGGTTCGTATCGTACATTTATTCTTATATATATATACTACCAAGCCTAATTCAGATTCATATATGCCATAAGGAGATCGTGCTTATAGTGCATAAATCACTGCATATAAATAGGCAACAATATGTAGTTAGTACGATTGAAACATATGTCGGACAATTATTATGAATAAACTAACTGGAAATAAACACAAAGTTTGAATGTTCAAATTCTTCATTCTCCTTATTATCAGTATTGTACTTTACATTCTAAGTAGCCAAAGAATAAACTGTAACAACGACGAATGGCACCTAAAGGAAGTTTACCCAAAAACAAACCATCTGAGGGAACAAGCTTTGGCATATTACTCAGGGAAATTCGGTATCTGCTTGGATATTATATCTCGCCTCTTACTATATATATATATATATATATATATATATATATATATATATATATATATATATATATATATATATATATATATATATATATATATATATATATATATATATATATATATATATATATATATATATATATATATATATATATATATATATATATATATATATATATATATATGTATATATATATATATATGTATATATATATATATATATATATATATATATATATATATATATATATATATATATATATATATATATATATATATACATATATATGTATGTATGTATGTATCTATGTATGCATGCATATATGTATGTATGTATATACTTATATATATATATATATATATATATATATATATATATATATATATATATAGTATATCACGTTTATGAATTTGTTTCGTAAAGTTCCTGATGTGAAACCGTGTGATGAAACAGGTATTGCTATATTTCGGAATGGCATTTTTTTTTTTGCCAAATAAACACATGCACTATGTATTCGTTTTTCATTTTTTGTTGTACTTTCTGGAAATCTTTTGCCACACATCTGTGACTTCTTCGGTGGCCCTTTCGATCCACGTGTATCCTACTGCTCCGCCCAGTCTATTCTCTGGACTAGGTGGAGCAGGAGGACACACGCAGATAGAAAGGGTAGCTGAAGAAAACCCATATGCGTGCAAAAGATTTCAGACAATGAACATAAGATAAAATAAGAACAATAATAAATGAGCGAAGAACGAATATATAGCACGTGTTTATTTGCTACCCCGCCCCCCAAAAATGACCATCCTGAAATATAACAATATATAACGGTGGTGCCCCAGCATGCCCACAGCTTTGAAGCTGAAACAATTTAAACACACACACACACACACACACACACACACACACACACACACACACACACACACGCACACACATATATATATATATATATATATTATATAAAGATATATAGAGACATACATATGTATATACATATATATGCATATAAATATGTATATGTATATAAATATATAAGCATGTATTAATGTAAATATATAGATATATATACACAGGACTGGTGCCAAACTTTGGTATCAAGTACTACAGGAATGCCCGCACGGGTCGCCACTGCATGGTGCCAAAGGTACCGTCCACTGCATCTCACATAAGAACGAGATACTGCAGCAGCCTCGGTTTCAGAGGACCTCAGCTCTTCAATGCCCTGCCAAAACATTTGAGAGACATGCAAGACATGGATGCGGAGGTCTTCAAGACAAAACTTGACGCTTTCCTCTCCACGATACTAGACGAACCAATGGCTCGTAATGAGACGCAGCTTAGGGCAGCTGTGTCAAATTCTCTTATACACCAGATGTGCCATCAAAACTCTTGATTGGACCATGTCAGGTGGGGGAGAAGAGCCATGCAAGGAACGTCAAAATCACGGTGGTGCACCAGCATGACCGCAGCCACTTGGCTAAAACACATAAATAAATAAATAAATAAATATATATACATATATATAAAATCTGTTGGTTTATCCTAGACTTTTGTAGAGTACAAATTTATTTTTCTTAAACAAAAATATTGACAGTCATATCGAAGCATTGGCCAGTTAAACCATCGTCAGATCGCGATTCATTGAATATAATCTTGGGTTTGTCTTTGTCGAATTAAAATCTCACATGGCGGATTAGGTTTGGGTGGAGTGGTAATTAGGTTTTTATAGCCGGGTGTTATGGAAATGTGTTTTGGAGGAATTTTTATTGATTAAATTTGGGGTTACGTTACTGTATAGAATTTATTCATGTAAGCAAGTGTGCATGTTTAGGTGAGTTCATTTTGTTAGGCAGGCACAGGTTGCGACACTAGTTTTTGGATTTAATCCTTTGCTTTGACAAAGTCTAGTATTTAAAATCTTTGTAATTGGGTGTGTCAACTTGTTGTAATGGAAATTTTTTTAAACGTTCACATAAGAATGTAAATAGGTAATATGTTTTAGCTGGTCGATTTCTTTTCTCTTTGCTATTGCTATTTAGAGTATTTGCCGCTTTTATCTAGAAGGTAGGGTTTGTTATTCTGACATGTCATGTTGTTGTTAGTATCGAAAATGTTTCATCTTGTGATTTGATGTTTAGAAAAGGTTTTTGGGTAGATGTAAAGCTTACAAATAGCATATATATATATAACATATTGTCAATTTATCTCAACTTCACAATGGTTCTTTTTAAAACACTACTACAAATACATCCGCTCATATTTTATCATATCCGTGACCTTCATGACGTATCTATTGATGAATTTCAGTTTCCCATCTTCTATTGAATAATAACTATCATTCTATGACAAATGACAAGTAGCCTGTCTTTAAACATTTTTTTCTTTCTACTTGTCAAGAAATACACAAACTTTTGCTGACAGCATAACAAGGCCAGATGTTTCTTTCCTAACCAACTGAAGAGCTTTTACCCAGTCACTTTACACGTCATAAATAGCAAACAAATTTCTTTTCAAAATGACACCCGAACCTTTAAAATCAAGTAACACAGTAGATAATGTGGTTTTAGATATACAGTTTTTGAAAAGCCGATGCAAAACTTTATTCATTTATTGTTTGTCATTTTGGAATAGAGTATACATATATTTTTTGATAATGCAGCGTGTATTTCATCGTAGATCTGAAACTGAACTTTGAAATTAAAATGAATTCTAATATTTCTTAATTAGATAAGATAATTATTGCATCCTTTTCCATTTTCAAGACATTTAATATCAATGTTATTAATCTTCATCACACACATTTTTGCTCATATCGGCAGTGACATTAATTTATATAACAACTTTCTGAAGAAATGGCAGTCGATTTGCTGACTTATTAGATCATCTTGTTAAATGCCTTACGTTTTAACTTTTGAGTTTAAATTCCGCCGCAGTTAACTTTGCCTTTCATCCACTTACAAACAAGTGATAATAATATTTATTATATCGTTCTTCTAAATCCGAGGTCTTATTCTTACGTTAGACATCCACATCTTGATCAGACGTGGAGGAAGTTCTATATTCAAGTCTCTTTCTAGGACATCCGACACCGGCGTTAAAAAGAGAAGCTATTCTCAGACCAGTGACTTGGACCGTGTGCTTTCAAAAGAGTGGGTCCGTTATGGATACCAAGGGCAGCGGTAGTTCTGTAGTTGTGTCAATCAGGCGAGGATTAAAATCTACCACCCACGAAGAGGAACGGACCCTGCGGTAGGCATGGTGCAATTGTTTTGGTGTCACCGCCATCTTCTACCCCCTCTCTCTCTCTCTCTCTCTCTCTCTCTCTCTCTCTCTCTCTCTCTCTCCCTCTTTGTGTGTGAGTATCAAGTTTGTATGTGCATGTAATGTCTCTCTCTTTTTCTCTCTCTCACTCTATTTGTATATGTATATCACTGCACGCGCAAACGTGTGTGTGCTTGTGTGTGTGTATGTGTATTTGTGTGTGTGTGTGTGTGTGTGCGTGTGTGTGTGTGTGTGTGTGTGCGTGTGCGCGCGCGTTTCTGTGTGATTATCACCAACGCCAAAATGTATTGCCGCCAAAAAGGATTGAATGTCCCGTCAACAGATCAAATAGCCAGCGTCCATATAGCTACGTCCCATCGTCTTATTGCACCCTCCGAAGCCCTTTGACACCTTTCTGTATTGCAAATTTCACCCATAATATTGAGAACCGAGGTTCTGGAAAAAGACAAAAACCCAAGGTGCCGTGCAGTTGGAATGACCCTAAAACCACATGGCTGGAAAACGAATTTCTTAACCAAACAACATATTATAATATTCATTCAGAAACACGTTTTGACAAAGGCCAAAGATCTGTTAGATGAGTTTCTTTCATGAATTATTCATTAACATATCAATCAACACAGTGTTTATTGTTGTTCTTTTTGACGTTTTGCTCCAAATAAACCCTGATCGAGGTGATCCACATTCAAAAGCATTCCAACCATAACCATCCCCACTTTCTCTCACCTGCCGTTTTATCTAGGACAACATGATTAGATGAAGATTCGACTTATTTTCCACAGCTAGGATGACATCATTTGCTTACATCGATGCGTATTTTAACGTTAGAATACAAAACACAGGGAATCAATCATTAAGAAAATTATACCTGTTTTCATGACATAAACCCCAGTCTAAAGTTATTAAAGTTTTTGTTTCACTACGTAAAACTACATTAATATTATTCACTTTAATATATGTTCCATACTGCTAGTATCGCTTAGTATTTTCTCCTTATTTTAAATCGTATACATGTGTCTTCTATGAAAAAACTATAGCCTCTCTAATCATTCTGAGACATGACAATGTTGTTTAGGTTGTGTTTAAATGATGAGGTCTCGTATAACTCAAATATATCCGAAGTCATGATCGTCCTAGCAATGATCAAACATCACTTACCTCTGAATTCTGTCTCTTATCTTTCTTTTACTTGTTGAAGTCATTAGACTGCGGCCCTGCTGGGGCACGCCTTCAGGAGGTTTTAGTCGAACAGACCGATGTCAGTACACTTTTTAAGTATAGTATTCTATCGGTCTCTCTTGCGGAACCAATGTTCTACGAGGGTGTAAACAAACCAACACTGATTGTCAAGCGGAGAGAAGGGTACAAACGCACACACACATATATACATATATATATATATATACATATATATATGACGAACTTCTTTCAGTTTCCGTCTACTAAAAGGCTATAGTAGAAGGCATTTGTCCAAAGTACCACACGCTGTGACTGAACCTGGAACCATGTGGTTGGGAATCAGATTTCTAACCTCCAATCCAAATCTGCGCCTATTTGCAATATATCCATTTATATATGCATGCGTGCGTATAGCTATTTATATATGTGTGCGTGTCTGTGCGTGTCTGTGCGTGTCTGTGCGTGTGTGCGTGTGTGCGTTGTGTGTGTGTGTATGCGGGTGTGTATCATCGAGCGCACATATTCAGTGCATGTGTTTTCTTTGTTCGCCGGTTCGCTGCGTTATAGCTCTTGGGGGACGACTCATTGTTTTACAGGTGTTCTAATGCCCAGTGTTATGAGGGTATATCATCCCCAAATGCTATACCGCAACGAACCGGATAATGTTTACGACACTAGCGCTGGTTTTTCACTTCCACCATATATATCTATTTCCACGCCTTTAACCTTTATTCTTATTCACCTATCGCACTATATTTCTCCACTTTTAATTTTCTGCTAACTTCTTTCTTCCCCTTCCTTCTCTTTCTATAAATTGCCTTTGAAGTTATAAATATTAGAGAGGTTGAATTCAAGAGGAGATAATAACAAGAAATGTTATACTTTTAATTCTAGCTATAACTGGATATTTTTTATAGTGTTTAAGATTTAGAGATTTATGTTAGATAAATGTGGCCTGCCTATTCCTTTTAAGGTAATATTGTTTAATAGATTATTGGTTCGTGGTATATCCGTATCTAATACTACTATAAATTCTATTATAACTTCAGTTACCTATCTTCCACATAATTGTGTAAGAGATGAAATTCTGGCGGAGGGGGTATAATTTATATATTTTTCATTTTATTATACGTATAGATATTCCTATGTCGGCATTTTGTTCTTCTCTCTTCAATACTGTTCAGTAATAACTCTTTCGACTGGAGTATTTTCATAAACTCTGTTGTGCATAATAAACACGTTTTATTACCTATTCTATATGACTTCGCTCTACAAATGATATTCCAGTTAAGGATGTATTCTATTTTATTAGATTTCAACTCCCATATGTATTTACTTAGACCTGTCGAATTTATTAATTTGCGATTTTTGAAAGACTGATAATGCTGGGAAATTCTTTTAATTTCATTCGCTGTGGATCCAATATATTCTTTCTTCTTCTGCTTATTATTATTATTATAGGTTACTATACATTTATAAATTACGTTATCTAGGTTGCAATTATTATTGCCTACATTTGGATTTGTCCTTACATGTGCATTTATTTAAAATACGGTTATGTTTATTGCTTGTGATAGTCCTTGCGTAGGTAATGTTAATATTAGTTAAATTGTTATTATAGAATTTGTTTAATTTGAAATTGTTTACTGGGGATATAATATTACTTACATTCCTTGTCGTAGAATAGCCAACTCTGATAGTTTTGTCGAAGAATATTTTCGAGTACGTTTTGTTCTTTTTAAAGAATACTTCTATTATGTTCAGAATTTCTTCATTTAAATTAGTTTTGATTTTATCCCCATAAGGGATAATTAACCATATAATTTCCTTGTTATGTTTATTTTTATTATTATTATTAATGTTACAATTATTGTGATTTTAAAAATATTCATAAATATTCTATAATACTATCGTCTATACTTTTAGTAAATTGTAAAATAATAACTATGCTTATTTTTATTCGAAATATTTTGGGTATTATCCTTACTATAATCATTATTATTATTTTTACTTATACATATATTGTCTTTATCTTTATTTCTTTATCTTGTTTATTATTATCTTTGCTATTACTTCCATAGTTGGTCTGAGCGTTAGGATGCTTGCTAGTATTATTATTGGGTCCGTAATTATTAAAGAATTTAAACTATGAATAATATTCTGCTTCTTTTAATGCACTATTATAGTAAGGGGTATGTTTATTGAAAGTATCTGTATCCGAGGATACCATAGAAATTCTTTTACTTATATTGTCTATTAGTGCTTTTCTGACTGAGCTAGGATGGTTGCAATGGGCATTAATGTACTTAAGGTTCTTGTTTTACTTATGGAATGGCTGGGTCTTATTAGTTACTAAGTTTAGGTTTGTGTCTAGGTAGTTAACCGCAGAATGCTCTTTCTGTATAAATATATCTAAACCATAATTCTTAAAGAATTTGTATAGTTTTTTGTTTATGTTTTCTAATGATCTATTAGTGCAGTTTTTAGTTATAAGGAGTAGGTTGTCCCTATAAAGTCCTCCTTCTATGTTAATGTGTTCTAATCCAAGTTCAGATAATAAGTATATTCCTACTAAATCTGTTACTTGTGCAGAGTCTGGGGCATCCATGGGTATATCAAAACAATCCCTTGTGTCCTTCTTCCTAGCCCATAGTTTATTTTTATATCTTTTTCTTTTATTTGTTTCAGTTATTTGACTGCGGCCATGCTGAATCACCGCATTTAGTCGAACAAAGCGACCCCAGTACATATTTTTGTAAGCCCAGTACTTAATCTATCGTTCTCTTTTGCCGAACCGCTAAGTTACGGGGACGTGAACACACCAACATCGGTTGTCAAGTGATGGTGGGGGGCAAACACAAACACACAAACATAATACATACACACACACACACACACGCACACACACACACACACACACATATATATATATATATATATATATATATATATATATATATATATATATATATATACTACGGGCTTCTTTCAGTTTCCGTCTTCCAAATCCACTCACAAGGCTTTGGTTGGCTCGAGGCTATAGTTGAAGACACTTGCCCAAGGTGCCACACAATGGGACTGAACCCGGAACCGTGTGGTTGGTAAGCAAGCTACTTACCACACAGCCACTCCTGCGCCTAATTAGGAATTATATATATATATATGTATATATATATATATATATATATATATATATATATATATATGCAATGGGTTTCTTTCAGTTTCCGTCCACCAAATCCACTCACTATGCTGCAATAGAAGACACTTACCTGAGATGCCACACAATGGGACTAAACTGGCAACCTTGTAGTTGTGAAGCAAGCTTCTTACCACACAGCCACGCGTATTTTGTTCAATTAGTCATGTATATATATGCACGTGCGTGTGTGTGTGTATCTATATATAGTAATACACCAACTTATATATGTATGCACATACTTGTTTATATCAGCGTACGTACTTGTATTGGCATGTGTATACTTATGCAAGTGTACGTTTATGTACACTTCATATTGTTTTTACTAAAAATCGAACAATAAACAACTTGACCCATTTAACCAGCTTACCTTGTGATCTATATCATTAGGTGAAGATCAGATCATTGATTAATCAAATTTGAACCATTACTTAGACGTCGAAGTTTACCAATTACGATCGATTAGATTTTTGTATTTATACACCATAATCGTCTATAAATGATTGTTTATTGAAACGTGTGATGAAATAGTCAACATGTCAATAACTTGTTTTCTGTTTATTTCTACCATATTATGGCTCTTGTTACTGTTATAGACCTAGTTAATATTTATGTTGCTTTAGGGAAGACTTATATGAGAACAGGAGTGTAAAATAAAAGGAAGATTGAGAGATAATTCAAGTGTTTACTTAAGGTTCACTTTAGCATGTCAGTGTACATATATATGTATGTATGTATGTATGTATGTATGTCACAATGTAACCTCGTGGATATCGTTGGCGATTTTTTCTTCCTCCGTCTTCCCTTCTTTGGACTGTCCTATGTTTCTGACGAAGAGCTCCGCTCGAAACATCAAATTCTCTTTCTTTCTTTTCCCGAGCGTCCAGTAACACAATCTGTATCACGTCCTCACGTTGTTGTTTTTTGTCGTTTTTCTTTTTTGAATATATATATATATATATATATATATATATAGGCGCAGGAGTTGCTACGTGATAAGAAGCTTGCTTTCCAAACACGTCGTTCTGGATTCAGTCCCACTGCACGGCACGTTGGGTAAGTGGCGTCTACTATAGCCTCGGGCCGACCAAAGCCTCGTCAGTGGATTTGGTAGACTGAAACTGAAAAAAACCAGTCGTGTATGTATGTGTGTGTGTTTCAGTGCATGTGACTTTCTATATGTATCTATGTGTCTGTGTTTGTCCC